>NC_059224.1:7422516-7432516 GCF_020615455.1 Coregonus clupeaformis | reverse complement strand
AAATAATCTCACTCTTTTGTCCATAATAATTTCCTCATATAGGCTATAGGCTACCCACACTATATCTGCGAGCTGGTGGCTAGAACGCACGTGTCCATACCAGAGTGGGCAGACTCGCTGTATAATGCAACATTTTCTTTTGAGAAAACCATCAGTAGAGTTGAAAATGCGATGGAAACCCATTTAACGTGTATTTTTTATCCGGTACACGGCAATTTAACAGTAAACGGTATTTTTATGTGCGCTACATCATCACGCATATCCTTTTTTAGTCAATTTGATGGAAACATCTCTGGTGGGAAAATGCACATATTGTTTTATGCGTTGTGACGTCACGAGAGGCTACACAGCTTTCAGCGGGATTGCTCAAGTAGTGCAAGGAGACAAGGTTCAAACAAAACAAGGATTTTATTATAGGTCTTGGGAAATTAACGAAAATATAACAAAATTCTGTTCTCTTGTGGCTCTTTAAGGGTTAACAGTTCAGGGATGTCTCTTCCACATCCAGAATCATAATTCTCACTCGCTCAGATAACTTTTCCCCAGCCTTACTGTAGTCCACGTTGCAGCTAGTGGCCAACCCAGCAAAAAGTCCTTCCAAATGTCTCTCCCGTATTTCCACAGGTGCATATATCCAAAGGTGAGTATTTCCCAAAGGTAAGTATCTCCAAATCCTTATATTCCTCATGGAAGTGAACGTGCAGCACTCTTGTCCTCCAGAGAGCCCAGGTTGGAGACTGTGTCTCTTCACCCCCCACACACTCCCTCAGTGTGTCTCTTCCCTTCCCCAACCTTCAGCTCATCAGCTCCTCATTTGTTTCAGCTGCGTGGGAAGATTGGCCATAGAGGGGTGGAGTTCCCGACCATACCAGCAGATGGAGCCATAGCTGTCTGGGTTTGCAGCCACCTCAGGGGGATGTAACGTCCCTCCAGGACACAGCCTCTCGTGACATCACACATCCCCCTCCTCGGGACCGACGTCCTCGTCGGGGTAAAGGCAGCGAAGAAGGCATCACGCCGGGAGAGGGCGTCCGCATTGCCGTGGTGCTTGCCAGACTGCTCTCTCTTCAACTCCTCCAACTCTAGGACCAGGGACTCAGCCTCCTGTTGTCTCTCCTTGAGTTTCTTACTGAACGCATCAGCCTTGGTTTTAGCAGAGTTTAGCTTCTGTTGAGCAGCTTTCAGTTCCTTCTCTCTCTCTGCCTCCGCATTCTTCATCTTGTTCTCCAACACCTTGTACTTCTCCTCTGCCTTCTTCTGGACCTCCTTACTACTGCGCAGGGTCTCCTCACACTCCTCGATGGTCCTGCGCAGCCTCTCCAGCTCCTCCTGTTGCTTAGGGAAGGAGCTCTGTTGGAGTTTAGCCTGGAGGATATCTAACTCTTCTGTCTTCATGTCTAACTGTTGCTTTAACAAACGATACCTCTCAGCGGTCCCCCTCCAGACCAGACAGTTCTTTGTCCAGATTCTGTAGCTCCGTCTCTGTGTCGGTCTGGGCACCTGCCATCCCTATCAGAGCCCGGGCGGGAGTGAGTAACTCGGAGGATTGCACCGGAGCCTTCCCAGGATGAGTCTTGCCTCTCCGTTTCCGAGGTACTCGGGTTATCCTCTCCTGAGACTCTCTCCAGAGTGGGTAAAAGGCTGGGCAGTCTCGTCCAATTAGGACAGGGACGGGGAGGGAATCAACCACCCCCGCCGTCGTGTGTATGGTTCCCCGTGTGCTGGTCATTGTAAGTTCAGTAATGGGGTATTCTCTGGTGTCCCCATGGACACAGGGAAACTGGGAGGACTTTCCCCGGGGTCAGACACGTTGGGCCCACCAAATCCTTACGCACCAGGGTGGCCCGGCTACCAGAATCCAGTAAGGCCTCCACATCATGGTGATTCACAGTTACCGGGCAGATGGGGGGTCGATCTGGGCCGCCATCTACGACTCCCAAGAGCGAGGCAAACGGTGTGTGGGTGCTGAGCTGGAGGACTCCGCAGTGGGCATAGGTTCATCGGCTGGTTTCCCACACTGCCAGGAGATATGTCCCATCTCCCCACACCGGTAACACTGTCGAGTTTCCCCCTCCTGGTGTACTCTTCTTGGACCCGCCTGGTTTCTGGCTCCCCCTGGAGCCGGGATAAGTCCTGACGTGGCTGGGTTCGAGACCTTGGGGTCCTTTGGACGGGTTCTTCCCATTTGTGGTGGGGCCGCACTCCTGGGGTCTTTTCGGGAAGCATTCAGCATCTCCGCTGTGGCCTGGTACTTTTCCACAGCTTCCACGGTCAGATCAGCCGTGGTCAAGGCCTGTTGACTGATGACCCGTTTTGCCTCATAAGGCAGGGCGCGTAGGTAACGATCCACCACAACGGCCTCCACCACCGCCGCTGCTGTATTCCTCTGCGGATCCAGCCATTTCCTTGCGATTCGGACAAGTTCATGCATCTGCGCCCGAGGAGGTTGGTCTGGTTGGAAGGTCCAGCTGTGAAAGCGCTGGGCCATACCAAACTTTGTGAGTCCATATCTGCTGAGGATCTCAGACTTCAGGGCATCATAGTCAGTAACCTGGTCAGGGCCCAGGTCCCGGACAGCATTCAGCGATTCCCCGGTTAGAAAGGGGGCTAACAGACCAACCCACTGTTGCTTGGGCCAGGCTTCCCTAGTGGCCGTGGCCTCAAATGCATGCAGGTATGCCTCAATGTCATCGGTAGCTCCCATCTTAGATATAAAGTCACTTGCCTTTATTGGGCGGGTATTTTGGACCACCCTCTGTCTCTGCAACTGCAGTTCCTCTGCCTTCAGAAGGTTGGCTTTCTTTTGCTCCTCCAAGAGAGCCACAGTTACTTGCATCTGGGCTTGCTGGCCAGCAACCAGGGCTTTCAATATGTCCTCCATTTCAGTCGGCGGGGAGCCTACGGCCAACTTGGAAAACTGGGTGATCAAACCTTCGGTATCCTCCTCTGACATGCACTATTAAAGCTTGAGTGTGCCCGTATTCTCCACCATCTGTGACGTCACGAGAGGCTACACAGCTTTCAGCGGGATTGCTCAAGTAGTGCAAGGAGACAAGGTTCAAACAAAACAAGGATTTTATTATAGGTCTTGGGAAATTAACGAAAATATAACAAAATTCTGTTCTCTTGTGGCTCTTTAAGGGTTAACAGTTCAGGGATGTCTCTTCCACATCCAGAATCATAATTCTCACTCGCTCAGATAACTTTTCCCCAGCCTTACTGTAGTCCACGTTGCAGCTAGTGGCCAACCCAGCAAAAAGTCCTTCCAAATGTCTCTCCCGTATTTCCACAGGTGCATATATCCAAAGGTGAGTATTTCCCAAAGGTAAGTATCTCCAAATCCTTATATTCCTCATGGAAGTGGACGTGCAGCACTCTTGTCCTCCAGAGAGCCCAGGTTGGAGACTGTGTCTCTTCACCCCCCACACACTCCCCTCAGTGTGTCTCTTCCCTTCCCCAACCTTCAGCTCATCAGCTCCTCATTTGTTTCAGCTGCGTGGGAAGATTGGCCATAGAGGGGTGGAGTTCCCGACCATACCAGCAGATGGAGCCATAGCTGTCTGGGTTTGCAGCCACCTCAGGGGGATGTAACGTCCCTCCAGGACACAGCCTCTCGTGACATCACAGCGTATTTTATACCGAACAAAAATATAAAGGCAAAATGCAACAATGTCAAAGATTTTGCTGAGTTATAGTTCATATAAGGAAATCAGTCAATCGAAATAAATAAATTAGGCCCTAATCTATATTTCACATGACTGGGCAGGGGCGGAGCCATGGGTGGGCCTGGGAGGGCATAGGCCCACCTACTTCCAGGCCCACCTACTGGGGAGTCAGGCCCACCCATTTGGGGAGCCAGGCCCACCCACTGGGGAGCCAGGCCCAGCCAATCAGAATAGTTTTTCCCCACAAAAGGGCTTTATTACAGACAGAAATACTCTGCAGCACACCACCCTCCCCCCTCTGACGATCCTGCAGGTGAAGAAGCCAGATGTGGAGGTCCTGGGCTGGCGTGGTTACACGTGGTCTGCGGTTGTGAGGCCGGTTGGACGTACTGTCATATTCTCTAAAATGACGTTGGAGGCGGCTTATGGTAGAGAAATTAACATTAAATTATCTGGAAACAGCTCTGGTGGACATTCCCACAGTCAGCATGCAGATTGCATGCTCCCTCAACCTGAGACATCTGTGGCATTGTGTTGCATGACAAAACTGCACATTTTAGAGTGGCCTTTTATTGTCCCCAGCACAAGGCGCACCTGTGTAATGATCATGCTGTTTAATCAGCTTCTTGATATGCCACACCTGTCAGGTGGATGGATTATCTTGACAAAGGAGAAATACTCAATAACTGGGATGTAAACTAATTTGTGCACAAATTTGAGAGAAATAAGCTTTTTGTGAGTATGGAATATTTCCGGGGTCTTTTATTTCAGCTCATGAAACATGGGACCAGCACTTTAGATGTTGTGTTCATATTTATGTTCAGTGTAGCATATTTGCATGAAAATCTGTTGCCAAGCGGATGGAAACCTAGCTAATGACAGTCACTCAACCAGCCCATGTCAGTTACACATTTTTTTATTGGTAAATGACTATCTAAACTTGTAGTAATCATGGCTGAATTACCAACCAGGGCACCCATTTGATTTTCTTAGTTACTCCCACTCGGATATCATACTAACATGGCATAGGATCGACTGAAGGTGAATGAAGCTACAGCAAACCAAAGTGTTAATGGCTGGTGTAATTTTTTGCTGATCTCCAAATAACATTTTAGAGTTTTTAAATTGTATAGAAATGCAGTAAATGAGCTTCAACTTTCTTCTTGGATATGTGGGGGGGTTAACCCCCTCCCTTCCGGACCTCACTATAACTCAGACCCCCTTGCACTGTACAGTGTTGTCATATAGGCTAATGTCACATTAAACGTAGAATAAATCATACTGATGAAGATGCCTTTATATTGTCTACTAGTCTGTTGTGAAAATACTATGACAATTCAGAGGAAATTTTTTTGGACAAATGGTTATGACAAATGATGACAAATGTTTCGATTTTAGTCATTCAATGTGTTTTCAGTTCATATGCTTTGCTTATGTTGGTTTATTTTCCATACTGATAGATTGAGAGGGGAAACGCATTATTATGACGTTGCATAGGGAAACCATTTAAACATTTATATTTGAACAAAAATATCTGCATTTGAACAAAAATATCTGCAAATTTAGCCTACACATCTCATTGGAAACAAAAACAATCTCTGCCAATGTGTTTAATGTAGCCTATTTTCTCTGGCGCGGCTCTCCCTCTGTCTGTCGGTGTGTCTGTCTGTGTGTCTGTCTGTGTGTCTGTGCTCTGAGGGCATAATTTTGATCTCGTAACCTATCACCCAGATCTGCTCTTGTGCAGTTTCAGTGCAGTCTGATATCTAGCGCTCTGGCCAGCTGTCGCACTCGGCATTGCTCCACCATACGCACACCTAGCCACAGCCGCACAGAGCGCATCCAGCCATCCGTTTCCCATCCAACCACCCTTTCACTGGCAGTCAGCAAGGCAGACCCGGTGGAGACGCCTACTTAATTCACTCTCCAAACTGGACACAAGAATCTCGATCGCTCTAACGGTAAATATCATAATGGTTTATTATTAATAATAATAAATAATATGCCATTTAGCAGGCGCTTTTATCCAAAGCGACTTACAGTCATCATTGCATACATTTTTACGTATGGGTGGTCCCGGGGATCGAACCCACTACCCTGGCGTTACAAGAGCCGTGCTCTACCAGCTGAGCTACAGAGGGTAGTAAAAATGTTTATAACATATTAATAACGATAATGATGGGGTTTAAAAAATATATATTTTTGGGCATGTTTGTGTGTGTGTGGGGGTAGGGGGGGGGGTAGGATAGATGTTTTTATTGAGTTCATCAGTGTGGTTTTGAGATTTCTCTTGTTTTCTTTTCACTATTACAACGCGTGACGTCAGACTAATACGAAAATGTATCGAGGAAATTATAGTACTTTTTTATTAAACATTAAAGCGGATACGATTGTATTTCCATCGTCACCTCCATCGGTCCGGCAGAAACTCGTGTGCGAACACGTTGTCAGAAAGGGGTGTGTGCCCTGGAAAGCAGCTCTCAGCCAATGAGCGCCCGTCTCCTCCACAGAAGGGGCTGTTGTTTACTCGTGGAAGTGAGCGCCTATTGGACTAGACGACTATACCTCCGGGGTCTTTAGTAGCCTATCCGCACGTTCCCCAAATCATGCTTTTTTAAAGCAAGTCTATGGTTTAAATGTTAGATTAAACAGAAATGTGATATTGTGCTCCACTCAAACCACTCAGGCGTCCACACACACTGCACACTGCTGCCTCTCGGTCAGTCAGACAGAGAGGGGTGTGCAGAGAGGGGTGTGCAGAGAGGGGTGTGTGTGTGATCTAAAAAATAAAAAAAATAAAACACCCTCTCATTACAGGATGATGTCATTGCTTGTGTAGTTGACTTTTAGGCATTATTTTCGCAAACATCACTCCTTTATTGGGTGGAAACTGTAATGACACGTGCAGATTCCCATAACAAACATATAATTACCAATGAGGATGGAAATAAAACATTTTGTGCTGTGATTTACATTTCAAGACATTGCGTAATATTTACATGCACAAACAAATCACATTATTGCTGCTTTACTTCCAACGAAGAGATGTCTTTTATGCTATGGGCCTTGTTCTTGAATGTAATAACTTGTATTCTTATAGAACTTCATCATGTAGCTTAGATTTGTTTTTCTAAATGTATATTTTTTCTTCTGAGCTCCTCCAGCCTCTGGTGAAGAGAGAAAACAGAAGACGTTTTTCTCAGAAAACCTGCGTGTTGGGACCCCATACAGCGTAGACAACCACCACAAGCAGCAGCAGCACCATGGCAGCTATGAAACCAGGGGAGAGGACCCTTTCTTCAGAACCGCAGTCATGTCCCTCTACGGCAGCAGACCCCACAGAAACCAGGCAGCCCGGGGCAGAGATGCAGGAGACACTGGTAGGTGGACCCATACAAGCAGAGATAGGAAGATGGAATCCATCATTCAATTTCAATATTTTGTGGCTAGCTAAAAGTATTGTCACAGTTTTACTGTACAGGTGTCATTGTCTCAACTGTGCCTCCCTCCCTCTCTCTGAGTCTCAGCCATATATTATCAGTGTTGCACCTCTGTCCCCATGTCTCTCTGCAGGTGGACATGCAGTGCTTTCAGTGTCTCTGACTCTCTACCTCTGTCTCTCTGCAGGTGGACATGCAGTGCTGTCAGTGTCTCTGACTCTCTACCTCTGTCTCTCTGCAGGTGGACATGCAGTGCTGCCTGTGTCTCTGACTCTCTACCTCTGTCTCTCTGCAGGTGGACATGCAGTGCTGTCAGTGTCTCTGACTCTCTACCTCTGTCTCTCTGCAGGTGGACATGCAGTGCTGTCAGTGTCTCTGACTCTCTACCTCTGTCTCTCTGCAGGTGGACATGCAGTGCTTTCAGTGTCTCTGACTCTCTACCTCTGTCTCTCTGCAGGTGGACATGCAGTGCTGTGAGCAGGAAGACCCTAACTTGACAGAGAGGAACGGCCATAGGAAAATTATGGATAGGAACCATCAGGGCCCAGTCTTCGTGCCCCAGGGGTTGACTGAGAGGGTCTGGAACCACCCCCCGGCTCCCCAGCAGACTACAACTCCCACAATGCCCTCCTGCCCCGTGTCTGCCCCTTACAGGTAAGCTCTCTCGCTGTGGGCATCCTTCAGCCTAAAGCTGCTCTTCATCTTACCACACTTTCCTTACAACATCAACTGTTATCTTGGTACTCTTCAATGGAGTCTCCGTTCTTCATCTGCTCCTCTTCTTTCAGTTGTCTGTTTAGGTGGAGAATGTGATCGTTGCTCCGAGACTAAATTAATCTTGTAATTATTGCCCCCCCCCTCCTCAGTTTCTGGAGCCCAGGGTCGGTGGAGATGGATGAGATCATGGCAGCCATGGTTCTGACCAGTCTGTCCTGCAGCCCTGTGGTACAGAGTATTCCTCAGAGTCAGAATGACCCGGTACCAGGTAAGTTAGTCAATAAATCAGAACTCTCTCTCTCTCTCTCTCTCTCTCTCTCTCTCTCTCTCTCTCTCTCTCGCTCTCTCGCTCTCTCGCTCTCTCGCTCTCGCTCTGGAATATTTCAAATACATGGAACGGCTGAGAGTCCCTGAGGAGAAGTTAACCACCAACAGAAGCTTTCCCCCCCCTCTCTCTAACATTGTTAGATAGTGACCACCAACAGAAGCTTCCCCCCCTCTCTCTCTAACATTGTTAGATAGTAACCACCAACAGAAGCTTCCCCCCCTCTCTCTAACATGTTAGATAGTGACCACCAACAGAAGCTTCCCCCCCCCTCTCTCTAACATGTTAGATAGTGACCACCAACAGAAGCTTCCCCCCTCTCTCTCTAACATGTTAGATAGTAACCACCAACAGAAGCTTCCCCCCCCCCCTCTCTAACATTGTTAGATAGTAACCACCAACAGAAGCTTCCCCCTCTCTCTCTAACATGGTCAGATAGTAACCACCAACAGAAGCTTCCCCCTCTCTCTCTAACATGGTCAGATAGTAACCACCAACAGAAGCTTCCCCCCCCCCCCTCTAACATTGTTAGATAGTGACCACCAACAGAAGCTTCCCCCCTCTCTAACATGTTAGATAGTAACCACCAACAGAAGCTTCCCCCCTCTCTCTAACATTGTTAGATAGTAACCACCAACAGAAGCTTCCCCCCTCTCTCTAACATGTTAGATAGTAACCACCAACAGAAGCTTCCCCTCTCTCTCTCAACATGTTAGATAGTAACCACCAACAGAAGCTTCCCCCCCTCTCTCTAACATGGTCAGATAGTAACCACCAACAGAAGCTTCCCCCCTCTCTCTCTAACATGTTAGATAGTAACCACCAACAGAAGCTTCCCCCCTCTCTCTAACATGTTAGATAGTAACCACCAACAGAAGCTTTCCCCCTCTAACATTGTTAGATAGTGACCACCAACAGAAGCTTCCCCCTAACATTGTTAGATAGTGACCACCAACAGAAGCTTCCCCCCTCTAACATTGTTAGATAGTGACCACCAACAGAAGCTTCCCCCCCTCTCTCTAACATGTTAGATAGTAACCACCAACAGAAGCTTCCCCCTCTCTCTCTAACATGTTAGATAGTAACCACCAACAGAAGCTTCCCCCTCTCTCTCTAACATGTTAGATAGTAACCACCAACAGAAGCTTCCCCTCTCTCTCTAACATGGTCAGATAGTAACCACCAACAGAAGCTTCCCCCCTCTCTCTCTAACATGGTCAGATAGTAACCACCAACAGAAGCTTCCCCCCCCCCTCTAACATTGTTAGATAGTAACCACCAACAGAAGCTTCCCCTCTCTCTCTAACATGTTAGATAGTAACCACCAACAGAAGCTTCCCCCTCTCTCTAACATGGTCAGATAGTAACCACCAACAGAAGCTTCCCCCTCTCTCTCTAACATGGTCAGATAGTAACCACCAACAGAAGCTTCCCCCTCTCTCTAACATGGTCAGATAGTAACCACCAACAGAAGCTTCCCCCTCTCTCTCTAACATGGTCAGATAGTAACCACCAACAGAAGCTTCCCCCTCTCTCTCTAACATGGTCAGATAGTAACCACCAACAGAAGCTTCCCCCCCTCTAACATGTTAGATAGTAACCACCAACAGAAGCTTCCCCCCCTCTCTCTCTAACATGTTAGATAGTGACCACCAACAGAAGCTTCCCCCCTCTCTCTCTAACATGTTAGAAAGTGACCACCAACAGAAGCTTCCCCCCTCTCTCTCTAACATGTTAGATAGTAACCACCAACAGAAGCTTCCCCCTCTCTCTTCTAACATGTTAGATAGTAACCACCAACAGAAGCTTCCCCCTCTCTCTCTAACATTGTTAGATAGTAACCACCAACAGAA
>NC_059224.1:7287516-7417516 GCF_020615455.1 Coregonus clupeaformis | reverse complement strand
CCACAGTAGAGAAGTTCCTACAAAAACCACGATAATACCCAATCATTCCCAAGAAACGCATCAGTTCCTTTTTAGTAGCTGGTAGTGGAAAAGCATCAATAGCTACCACTTTAGCCCGAACAGGACGCACTTCACCCTGCCCAACCACCTTTCCAAGGTATGTAACAGTCGCCTGAGCAAACTCACATTTAGCCAAATTTATCGTGAGGCGACCCGCAGCCAGACGTCCAAACAAGGCTTGAATACGGGACAGATGTTCCTCCCAAGTATCTGCATATATCACTACATCGTCCAGATAAACAGCGCACCCGGCCAGACCAGAGACAACCCTGTTCATAAGTCACTGAAAAGTGGCAGGCGCATTACGCAGACCGAAACTCATAACCGAATACGAGTATAGACCAAAAGGTGTAATAAAGGCAGAGATTTCACGTGCCCTACTCGTCAGTGGCACCTGCCAATAGCCCTTTAACAGGTCAAATTTGCTCACAAACTTAGCTGCGCCGACTTGATCAACGCATTCCTCCATCCGAGGAAGAGGAAATAAATCCGGCTTAGTGACATCGTTTACCTTACGGTAGTCCGTACAAAATCTATTTGTTCCATCCGATTTACTGACCAAGATACAGGGAGAAGCCCAACTGGAGAAAGAAGGCTCTGCTATTTTACTCTCCAGCATGTACCGGACCTCAGCATCCAGACAATGCAGTTTCTCTGAAGAAACTCTATAGAACCGTTGACGAATGGGGTCAGCATCTCCAATGTCAATATCATGTTCTATTAAGTTTGTACGTGTAGGTGTATCAGAAAACAACCCTGGAAATCTCTGAATCAAACCAACTATCTCTTTCCGCCCATCAACAGATAGATGAGTAAGAAGGCTATCTAAAATCTCCAGTGTCTCTGAATTTTTCAATCTACCCTGCAGTATGCAATCGTCGGGACCAGAAACATCTTCCTGCACAGACCTAGCATGACCAGAACTCTTGGAATAAACAGTATCAGCCAAAAGAACAGCCTTACCGTCCTCTGTAGACTCCCACTGTTCAGTCTCAGAGGAATGTGCATAATAGGGTTTTAACAAATTTACATGGCACAGTTGGTGTGCTTTCCTCCGTTCTGGAGTGGCAACTAGATAATTTTGCTCAGTGTACTGGCGCACCACTGTATATGGACCTTGAAACTTGGCTTGAAAAGGAGAACCAACAATTGGCAGCAGAGCCAGAACCTGATCACCTGGACTAAAGTGACGAGGCTCAGCTCGGCGATCATATATGCTCTTCATCCTGTCCTGTGAAGATGATAGCTTCTCTTTAGCCATTTCACCAGCGGCATACAAGCGTCGCCGAAAATCACCCACATATGATAACAGGGACTGAGGAGGCTCGGGAGACTTCCAGTCATCCTGGAGAACAGATAAAAGCCCACGCACCCGATGTCCAAACACTAGGTCATTTGGGCTAAAACCCGTGCTCTCCTGTGAAACCTCCCTAGCAGCTAACAATAACCAAGGCAACCCCTCCTCCCAATCCTTTTCCATCTCAGTACAATAAGCTCTCAACAAAGACTTAAGTGTTTGATGGAAACGTTCCAGTGCTCCTTGACTTTGGGCATGATAGGCGCTAGACAAGTTGTGTTTAATATGGAGTTGTTGGAGAACCTGACCAAAGAGATTAGAGGTGAAATTAGATCCTTGATCACTTTGAATGACCTTAGGGATTCCAAACAGTGAGAGAAACTGAGTCAAAGCTTTTAACACAGCCTTAGTCGTGATAGACCGGAGAGGATAGGCAGCAGGAAACCTAGTGGTCTGACACATCACCGTCAACAAATAATTACTACCCTTTCTAGAACGAGGCAGAGGACCAACACAATCAATAATCAAATACTCAAAAGGTTTACTGAGTACAGGAATAGGGAACAGTGGTACCGGCTTAATAGCTTGATTAGGTTTACCAGTTAATTGACAGGTGTGACAAGTTTTGATGAAATCAGAAACATCCCTCTTTAATCTTGGCCAAAAGAAATGTCGTAATATACGATTGTAGGTTTTTCTCACACCCATATGCCCAGCAACGTCATTGTGAGAAGTTGTTAGCACCAACTCACGAAGCTTAACTGGTACCACCACCTGACTAATCGCCTCCCCAGAAAACAACTACCATGAGACATCCACTTTCTCATCAGGACCTCCTCTTGGAGAAAATAGCCCTGTGCGACATCTCCCAACTGTTCCACAGGCACAATTTGGTCCCGCAACTCTTCTAATGTAGGGTCAGTCCGTTGCGCCTCGATTAAATCGGAGCGGGATATAGATAACGGGATAACAGGGAAAACAGTAACAGACTTCTTTGTGGTATTCTCGTTAGCCAGCTCCGTGACCAGGTCGTCATGGATCATAGAACGCGTCACTGCACACGCAGAAAACACCTCTGGGAAATTCTGCGCACTCTCATCAGGAATCCCTACAATTGACGGCTTAGTGGAAACCACTAAAGATGGAAACGCGATAGGCCACACACGCTCCCCAGCCAAGTTATTTCCAAGGATCACGTCAATACCCTCAATAGGCAATGAAGGACGCACCCCCACAACAACCTCACCTTTCACCAGTCCACAATCCAACATCAGTTTATGCAATGGAACTGACAGAGTGTTCAAACCTATTCCCCTAATTAGAACACTATTCCCCGAATCAGTCTCCGCAGAGAAGGGTAACACAGATTCCAACACAAATGATTCAGAGGCACCTGTGTCTCTTAGGATCTTTACTGGCACTAGGTTCTTACTTCCTACCATAGACACAAAACCCTCCGTAACGAAAGGTAAATAGTCGGGATCAATATAACCTTTCACCTGGCTCTGGGCATGAGACAATGCGTCAGGAGTGAACTGATGTGGAACAGGCGCTGCTAACGCTGCAGGCCTCGATTTACCATAAGCACCTGTACTAAATTTACCCCTAGACCTAAGAATCGGACATTCATTTTTCCAATGACCTAATTCTTGACAGTAGTGACACTCTTGACCAAAGTCAGTTTTACCACGGGTATCAGGCTCAACCCTAGTTGAATGAAACTCTGCCCGGGAACCGAAGTATCTCGGCGAGCGAGGCCCAAATCTCTGCGAACGCCCCCACTCACTCCGAATACGGGGTTCTGCAAAAACATTTTTGTGAGTCAAAACATATTCGTCTGCCAAAACCGCAGATTCAGCGACAGTCTTTATTTTTCGTTCGTTAATGTACGTCGCTATACGATCAGGGATTGTGTCCTTAAATTGTTCTAACATAATCAGATCACACAGCCCTTGGAAAGTCATAACTGCAGAGGCAGAACACCAGCGATTGAACTGTGAAGATAATATTCGCGCAAACTCAACATGAGTCTGCTGATCATCCCTTTTTAAAGTTCTAAAATCGTTGGCGGTAAGCCTCAGGGACCAATTCGTAACTCTGTAACACAGCCGTTTTAACCTTATCATAACTAACACTGTCTGCTACACTAAGAGCTGAATATGCTTCTTGCGTTTTACCAGTCAGCACACACTGCAACATCAAAGTGCGATCAGAATCAGGCCAACTCCTAGCGTCAGCAACACGCTCAAACAACGAAAAGAATGTCTCCGGGTCCTTTTCATTAAACTGGGGCAACAACCGTAAATTCCCAACAACATCAAATGTGTCTGGATTACGACCAAAAGAGGAACGACCCCTTGGTAACTCTGGGTCACCTTCCCAGAGCAAACTCTCCCCTGAGAGCTTTCCTTCCCTAACCAACTCTAGTCACTCTTGTTGCAGCTTGATTTTAGCACGCTCCATATCCTGTTTAAATTCCAATTCCCTTTCATATTTTACACGATCATGCTCCATTTTAGCTCTTTGTCCATTTCGTTCATGCTCCATTTTAGCTTGTTCATGCTCCATTTTAGCTCTTTGTCCATTTTGTTCATGCTCTAGCTGTAACAGAAGCAGTTCTTTCTGCTGTTCAAAAAGAAGACCACTATGACTAACCGATGGAGCGGTCATTGTAACATATCGGGGAGACGACGTGTCCTCAGCAGAGGCTGCCCCAGTGGTAACATCCAGAATACCACTCTCCATCAAATTGGCCTTCAATATTAACCTAATAGAATTTTTTTGCCGTTTATCACTAATTTCAACCTTGTAGTGTTCAGCAACCTTCAACAGCTGTTCTTTAGTACATAATTCTAACAGTTCTTCTGATGGAAAGCGAATGAACTCGTCTACATTAGACGCCATAATCAGGAAAAAAAAATATATATATATATATATATATCATAATAATCTTGCTCAACCCCTCTGCTGAGCACACCAGACACAAGAGAAATGACAATCACACCGAGCACCACAGAAGAGAGCTGGGATATGGAGCTTCCCCATAACCTACAATAACTCAACCCTAGTCTTCGTGTGGATTCGCGGTGGGTAATTACGCACTGTAGCCCGCTGGCAAGGAATTAAACCCCCCAGCACGCTGGTAGATTCCACCAAGCCACGGATGTGCCCCCGAGACAACTGCTCAGTCCACAGACACCACACAAAAATAACAAACATTTAACCATGCCCAACGTATCCCAAAACAAAACACGTCACTAAGCCTATCAGGGGAAAAAAGCTATAGCTCCGGGTAGAAAATGTCACTACCCTACCCAATCTCCCACTGAGGTACACAGCCGATTGTACTCACCTCCTCAGAACGATGCCCCAACAGCGAATAGAGCAAGAGTTTCCAGGCTGGGCAGGGACTGAAACTAACCAATGTACTCTCTCCAACGCAGTACACAACCCAAAGGAAACCAATACTGGGCCTATCAAACTCAAACAAACTAACAAAATTTACAAAAAAATAAACCTACAGAATTGGACATTAACTCCACGTTCTCCCAAACACAACCAGTTCAAGATCCCGGATGAGCCCCCACTTGTCACGAACCGGCTCAAGTTCGTAACAAAAGGGAGACACGTGGAGACAAGGAATACTTAAAGTATATATTTATTAACTAAAGTAAACTAACTCAAATAACAATGGGGTGTGTAATCAGTAATCAGTAGTGTAAGTGAGTGTTTGCGTGCATAAATGTAATATGGAAAAGTGTTGAGAGGTGCCAAAGCAAACAACCAAAAAGGCCACAAAAATACCACAACCAAAGTCAAAGTATCTGCCTGGAGAGAGTCTCCTTCATGAATGTGGAAGAGGTCCATTTATGCTGGGACACACCCGGCCCAGGTGTTTCCCATGTAGCTGACGACCCTCCCAACTCCGCCCACCGGCATCCTAATAAGGAAACAAGAGCAAAGAGAGAATACGGCAGACAGAGTGGGAGGGTCGTCACACCCCCCCATAAGACCGGGGACCAACAAGGACCCCGGAACAACGTACCAGCCCCTGCGTCCCAAACCGACAAATTGTACATGTTCACACCTCCACTTGCCCCACCCATCATCCTCCTCTCCAGACCTCAGCAACCTTTACACAGGAAGCAACCTTTAAGAGGAAAGAAGAACACAAGACTAGGAAGGGACAAACAGGAAAGATAGAACATGACAAAATCAAACAATGGTCGGTCACATCAATATTCATGAACAGGGCGCACGAGAGAGCGCATCAGCAATCACGTTATCAGTCCCCCGGATGTGCCGCACATCTAGATGGAAGGATTGTAAAAATAAACACCATCTCATTATCCTCTGATTAGGGCACCTCATGGACCTCAAAAAGGTGAGAGGGTTATGGTCGGTGTAGACCACAATAGGTACTACACCCGACCCAACATACACTTCAAAGTGTTGTAGCGCCCATATAAGTGCTAATGCTTCTTTTTCAATGACCGAATAGTTCAACTGATAATGGTTAAACTTTTTGGAAAAGAAACTAACAGGCCTCTCAACCCCAGCCACATCTGCTTGCAGCAACACTGCACCCGCCCCCACATGACTAGCATCCACCTGCAAGGTAAATGACAAATCCACACGAGGAGCAGCCAGTACCGGAGTTGAAGTAAGCAACCTCTTTGCATCTTCGAAAGCCTGTTGACAATGAGAAGACCATACGTACACAGCCTTAGCTTTCAGCAAATCTGTCAAGGGAGCGACCACAGTAGAGAAGTTCCTACAAAAACCACGATAATACCCAATCATTCCCAAGAAACGCATCAGTTCCTTTTTAGTAGCTGGTAGTGGAAAAGCATCAATAGCTACCACTTTAGCTCGAACAGGACGCACTTCACCCTGCCCAACCACCTTTCCAAGGTATGTAACAGTCGCCTGAGCAAACTCACATTTAGCCAAATTTATCGTGAGGCGACCCGCAGCCAGACGTCCAAACAAGGCTTGAATACGGGACAGATGTTCCTCCCAAGTATCTGCATATATCACTACATCGTCCAGATAAACAGCGCACCCGGCCAGACCAGAGACAACCCTGTTCATAAGTCACTGAAAAGTGGCAGGCGCATTACGCAGACCGAAACTCATAACCGAATACGAGTACAGACCAAAAGGTGTAATAAAGGCAGAGATTTCACGTGCCCTACTCGTCAGTGGCACCTGCCAATAGCCCTTTAACAGGTCAAATTTGCTCACAAACTTAGCTGCACCGACTTGATCAACGCATTCCTCCATCCGAGGAAGAGGAAATAAATCCGGCTTAGTGACATCGTTTACCTTACGGTAGTCCGTACAAAATCTATTTGTTCCATCCGATTTACTGACCAAGATACAGGGAGAAGCCCAACTGGAGAAAGAAGGCTCTGCTATTTTACTCTCCAGCATGTACCGGACCTCAGCATCCAGACAACGCAGTTTCTCTGAAGAAACTCTATAGAACCGTTGACGAATGGGGTCAGCATCTCCAATGTCAATATCATGTTCTATTAAGTTTGTACGTGTAGGTGTATCAGAAAACAACCCTGGAAATCTCTGAATCAAACCAACTATCTCTTTCCGCCCATCAACAGATAGATGAGTAAGAAGGCTATCTAAAATCTCCAGTGTCTCTGAATTTTTCAATCTACCCTGCAGTATGCAATCGTCGGGACCAGAAACATCTTCCTGCACAGACCTAGCATGACCAGAACTCTTGGAATAAACAGTATCAGCCAAAAGAACAGCCTTACCGTCCTCTGTAGACTCCCACTGTTCAGTCTCAGAGGAATGTGCATAATAGGGTTTTAACAAATTTACATGGCACAGTTGGTGTGCTTTCCTCCGTTCTGGAGTGGCAACTAGATAATTTTGCTCAGTGTACTGGCGCACCACTGTATATGGACCTTGAAACTTGGCTTGAAAAGGAGAACCAACAATTGGCAGCAGAGCCAGAACCTGATCACCTGGACTAAAGTGACGAGGCTCAGCTCGGCGATCATATATGCTCTTCATCCTGTCCTGTGAAGATGATAGCTTCTCTTTAGCCATTTCACCAGCGGCATACAAGCGTCGCCGAAAATCACCCACATATGATAACAGGGACTGAGGAGGCTCGGGAGACTTCCAGTCATCCTGGAGAACAGATAAAAGCCCACGCACTCGATGTCCAAACACTAGGTCATTTTGGGCTAAAACCCGTGCTCTCCTGTGAAACCTCCCTAGCAGCTAACAATAACCAAGGCAACCCCTCCTCCCAATCCTTTTCCATCTCAGTACAATAAGCTCTCAACAAAGACTTAAGTGTTTGATGGAAACGTTCCAGTGCTCCTTGACTTTGGGCATGATAGGCGCTAGACAAGTTGTGTTTAATATGGAGTTGTTGGAGAACCTGACCAAAGAGATTAGAGGTGAAATTAGATCCTTGATCACTTTGAATGACCTTAGGGATTCCAAACAGTGAGAGAAACTGAGTCAAAGCTTTTAACACAGCCTTAGTCGTGATAGACCGGAGAGGATAGGCAGCAGGAAACCTAGTGGTCTGACACATCACCGTCAACAAATAATTACTACCCTTTCTAGAACGAGGCAGAGGACCAACACAGTCAATAATCAAATACTCAAAAGGTTTACTGAGTACAGGAATAGGGAACAGTGGTACCGGCTTAATAGCTTGATTAGGTTTACCAGTTAATTGACAGGTGTGACAAGTTTTGATGAAATCAGAAACATCCCTCTTTAATCTTGGCCAAAAGAAATGTCGTAATATACGATTGTAGGTTTTTCTCACACCCATATGCCCAGCAACGTCATTGTGAGAAGTTGTTAGCACCAACTCACGAAGCTTAACTGGTACCACCACCTGACTAATCGCCTCCCCCAGAAAACAACTACCATGAGACATCCACTTTCTCATCAGGACCTCCTCTTGGAGAAAATAGCCCTGTGCGACATCTCCCAACTGTTCCACAGGCACAATTTGGTCCCGAACTCTTCTAATGTAGGGTCAGTCCGTTGCGCCTCGATTAAATCGGAGCGGGATATAGATAACGGGATAACAGGGAAAACAGTAACAGACTTCTTTGTGGTATTCTCGTTAGCCAGCTCCGTGACCAGGTCGTCATGGATCATAGAACGCGTCACTGCACACGCAGAAAACACCTCTGGGAAATTCTGCGCACTCTCATCAGGAATCCCTACAATTGACGGCTTAGTGGAAACCACTAAAGATGGAAACGCGATAGGCCACACACGCTCCCCAGCCAAGTTATTTCCAAGGATCACGTCAATACCCTCAATAGGCAATGAAGGACGCACCCCCACAACAACCTCACCTTTCACCAGTCCACAATCCAACATCAGTTTATGCAATGGAACTGACAGAGTGTTCAAACCTATTCCCCTAATTAGAACACTATTCCCCGAATCAGTCTCCGCAGAGAAGGGTAACACAGATTCCAACACAAATGATTCAGAGGCACCTGTGTCTCTTAGGATCTTTACTGGCACTAGGTTCTTACTTCCTACCATAGACACAAAACCCTCCGTAACGAAAGGTAAATAGTCGGGATCAATATAACCTTTCACCTGGCTCTGGGCATGAGACAATGCGTCAGGAGTGAACTGATGTGGAACAGGCGCTGCTAACGCTGCAGGCCTCGATTTACCATAAGCACCTGTACTAAATTTACCCCTAGACCTAAGAATCGGACATTCATTTTTCCAATGACCTAATTCTTGACAGTAGTGACACTCTTGACCAAAGTCAGTTTTACCACGGGTATCAGGCTCAACCCTAGTTGAATGAAACTCTGCCCGGGAACCGAAGTATCTCGGCGAGCGAGGCCCAAATCTCCTGCGAACGCCCCCACTCACTCCGAATACGGGGTTCTGCAAAAACATTTTTGTGAGTCAAAACATATTCGTCTGCCAAAACCGCAGATTCAGCGACAGTCTTTATTTTTCGTTCGTTAATGTACGTCGCTATACGATCAGGGATTGTGTCCTTAAATTGTTCTAACATAATCAGATCACACAGCCCTTGGAAAGTCATAACTGCAGAGGCAGAACACCAGCGATTGAACTGTGAAGATAATATTCGCGCAAACTCAACATGAGTCTGCTGATCATCCCTTTTAAAGTTCTAAAATCGTTGGCGGTAAGCCTCAGGGACCAATTGTAACTCTGTAACACAGCCGTTTTAACCTTATCATAACTAACACTGTCTGCTACACTAAGAGCTGAATATGCTTCTTGCGTTTTACCAGTCAGCACACACTGCAACATCAAAGTGCGATCAGAATCAGGCCAACTCCTAGCGTCAGCAACACGCTCAAACAACGAAAAGAATGTCTCCGGGTCCTTTTCATTAAACTGGGGCAACAACCGTAAATTCCCAACAACATCAAATGTGTCTGGATTACGACCAAAAGAGGAACGACCCCTTGGTAACTCTGGGTCACCTTCCCAGAGCAAACTCTCCCCCTGAGAGCTTTCCTTCCCTAACCAACTCTAGTCACTCTTGTTGCAGCTTGATTTTAGCACGCTCCATATCCTGTTTAAATTCCAATTCCCTTTCATATTTTACACGATCATGCTCCATTTTAGCTCTTTGTCCATTTCGTTCATGCTCCATTTTAGCTTGTTCATGCTCCATTTTAGCTCTTTGTCCATTTTGTTCATGCTCTAGCTGTAACAGAAGCAGTTCTTTCTGCTGTTCAAAAAGAAGACCACTATGACTAACCGATGGAGCGGTCATTGTAACATATCGGGGAGACGACGTGTCCTCAGCAGAGGCTGCCCCAGTGGTAACATCCAGAATACCACTCTCCATCAAATTGGCCTTCAATATTAACCTAATAGAATTTTTTTGCCGTTTATCACTAATTTCAACCTTGTAGTGTTCAGCAACCTTCAACAGCTGTTCTTTAGTACATAATTCTAACAGTTCTTCTGATGGAAAGCGAATGAACTCGTCTACATTAGACGCCATAATCAGGAAAAAAAAATATATATATATATATATATATATATCATAATAATCTTGCTCAACCCCTCTGCTGAGCACACCAGACACAAGAGAAATGACAATCACACCGAGCACCACAGAAGAGAGCTGGGATATGGAGCTTCCCCATAACCTACAATAACTCAACCCTAGTCTTCGTGTGGATTCGCGGTGGGTAATTACGCACTGTAGCCCGCTGGCAAGGAATTAAACCCCCAGCACGCTGGTAGATTCCACCAAGCCACGGATGTGCCCCCCGAGACAACTGCTCAGTCCACAGACACCACACAAAAATAACAAACATTTAACCATGCCCAACGTATCCCAAAACAAAACACGTCACTAAGCCTATCAGGGGAAAAAGCTATAGCTCCGGGTAGAAAATGTCACTACCCTACCCAATCTCCCACTGAGGTACACAGCCGATTGTACTCACCTCCTCAGAACGATGCCCCAACAGCGAATAGAGCAAGAGTTTCCAGGCTGGGCAGGGACTGGAAACTAACCAATGTACTCTCTCCAACGCAGTACACAACCCAAAGGAAACCAATACTGGGCCTATCAAACTCAAACAAACTAACAAAATTTACAAAAAAATAAACCTACAGAATTGGACATTAACTCCACGTTCTCCCAAACACAACCAGTTCAAGATCCCGGATGAGCCCCCACTTGTCACGAACCGGCTCAAGTTCGTAACAAAAGGGAGACACGTGGAGACAAGGAATACTTAAAGTATATATTTATTAACTAAAGTAAACTAACTCAAATAACAATGGGGTGTGTAATCAGTAATCAGTAGTGTAAGTGAGTGTTTGCGTGCATAAATGTAATATGGAAAAGTGTTGAGAGGTGCCAAAGCAAACAACCAAAAAGGCCACAAAAATACCACAACCAAAGTCAAAGTATCTGCCTGGAGAGAGTCTCCTTCATGAATGTGGAAGAGGTCCATTTATGCTGGGACACACCCGGCCCAGGTGTTTCCCATGTAGCTGACGACCCTCCCAACTCCGCCCACCGGCATCCTAATAAGGAAACAAGAGCAAAGAGAGAATACGGCAGACAGAGTGGGAGGGTCGTCACACCCCCCCCCATAAGACCGGGGACCAACAAGGACCCCGGAACAACGTACCAGCCCTGCGTCCCAAACCGACAAATTGTACATGTTCACACCTCCACTTGCCCCCCCCCATCATCCTCCTCTCCAGACCTCAGCAACCTTTACACAGGAAGCAACCTTTAAGAGGAAAGAAGAACACAAGACTAGGAAGGGACAAACAGGAAAGATAGAACATGACAAAATCAAACAATGGTCGGTCACATCAATATTCATGAACAGGGCGCACGAGAGAGCGCATCAGCAATCACGTTATCAGTCCCCCGGATGTGCCGCACATCTAGATGGAAGGATTGTAAAAATAAACACCATCTCATTATCCTCTGATTAGGGCACCTCATGGACCTCAAAAAGGTGAGAGGGTTATGGTCGGTGTAGACCACAATAGGTACTACACCCGACCCAACATACACTTCAAAGTGTTGTAGCGCCCATATAAGTGCTAATGCTTCTTTTTCAATGACCGAATAGTTCAACTGATAATGGTTAAACTTTTTGGAAAAGAAACTAACAGGCCTCTCAACCCCAGCCACATCTGCTTGCAGCAACACTGCACCCGCCCCCACATGACTAGCATCCACCTGCAAGGTAAATGACAAATCCACACGAGGAGCAGCCAGTACCGGAGTTGAAGTAAGCAACCTCTTTGCATCTTCGAAAGCCTGTTGACAATGAGAAGACCATACGTACACAGCCTTAGCTTTCAGCAAATCTGTCAAGGGAGCGACCACAGTAGAGAAGTTCCTACAAAAACCACGATAATACCCAATCATTCCCAAGAAACGCATCAGTTCCTTTTTAGTAGCTGGTAGTGGAAAAGCATCAATAGCTACCACTTTAGCCCGAACAGGACGCACTTCACCCTGCCCAACCACCTTTCCAAGGTATGTAACAGTCGCCTGAGCAAACTCACATTTAGCCAAATTTATCGTGAGGCGACCCGCAGCCAGACGTCCAAACAAGGCTTGAATACGGGACAGATGTTCCTCCCAAGTATCTGCATATATCACTACATCGTCCAGATAAACAGCGCACCCGGCCAGACCAGAGACAACCCTGTTCATAAGTCACTGAAAAGTGGCAGGCGCATTACGCAGACCGAAACTCATAACCGAATACGAGTACAGACCAAAAGGTGTAATAAAGGCAGAGATTTCACGTGCCCTACTCGTCAGTGGCACCTGCCAATAGCCCTTTAACAGGTCAAATTTGCTCACAAACTTAGCTGCACCGACTTGATCAACGCATTCCTCCATCCGAGGAAGAGGAAATAAATCCGGCTTAGTGACATCGTTTACCTTACGGTAGTCCGTACAAAATCTATTTGTTCCATCCGATTTACTGACCAAGATACAGGGAGAAGCCCAACTGGAGAAAGAAGGCTCTGCTATTTTACTCTCCAGCATGTACCGGACCTCAGCATCCAGACAACGCAGTTTCTCTGAAGAAACTCTATAGAACCGTTGACGAATGGGGTCAGCATCTCCAATGTCAATATCATGTTCTATTAAGTTTGTACGTGTAGGTGTATCAGAAAACAACCCTGGAAATCTCTGAATCAAACCAACCCTCTCTTTCCGCCCATCAACAGATAGATGAGTAAGAAGGCTATCTAAAATCTCCAGTGTCTCTGAATTTTTCAATCTACCCTGCAGTATGCAATCGTCGGGACCAGAAACATCTTCCTGCACAGACCTAGCATGACCAGAACTCTTGGAATAAACAGTATCAGCCAAAAGAACAGCCTTACCGTCCTCTGTAGACTCCCACTGTTCAGTCTCAGAGGAATGTGCATAATAGGGTTTTAACAAATTTACATGGCACAGTTGGTGTGCTTTCCTCCGTTCTGGAGTGGCAACTAGATAATTTTGCTCAGTGTACTGGCGCACCACTGTATATGGACCTTGAAACTTGGCTTGAAAAAGGAGAACCAACAATTGGCAGCAGAGCCAGAACCTGATCACCTGGACTAAAGTGACGAGGCTCAGCTCGGCGATCATATATGCTCTTCATCCTGTCCTGTGAAGATGATAGCTTCTCTTTAGCCATTTCACCAGCGGCATACAAGCGTCGCCGAAAATCACCCACATATGATAACAGGGACTGAGGAGGCTCGGGAGACTTCCAGTCATCCTGGAGAACAGATAAAAGCCCACGCACTCGATGTCCAAACACTAGGTCATTTGGGCTAAAACCCGTGCTCTCCT
Source organism: Coregonus clupeaformis (assembly GCF_020615455.1). Taxonomy (NCBI): domain Eukaryota; kingdom Metazoa; phylum Chordata; class Actinopteri; order Salmoniformes; family Salmonidae; genus Coregonus; species Coregonus clupeaformis. The sequence goes on along the minus strand of NC_059224.1, from coordinate 7,403,801 downwards.
GTGAAACCTCCCTAGCAGCTAACAATAACCAAGGCAACCCCTCCTCCCAATCCTTTTCCATCTCAGTACAATAAGCTCTCAACAAAGACTTAAGTGTTTGATGGAAACGTTCCAGTGCTCCTTGACTTTGGGCATGATAGGCGCTAGACAAGTTGTGTTTAATATGGAGTTGTTGGAGAACCTGACCAAAGAGATTAGAGGTGAAATTAGATCCTTGATCACTTTGAATGACCTTAGGGATTCCAAACAGTGAGAGAAACTGAGTCAAAGCTTTTAACACAGCCTTAGTCGTGATAGACCGGAGAGGATAGGCAGCAGGAAACCTAGTGGTCTGACACATCACCGTCAACAAATAATTACTACCCTTTCTAGAACGAGGCAGAGGACCAACACAGTCAATAATCAAATACTCAAAAGGTTTACTGAGTACAGGAATAGGGAACAGTGGTACCGGCTTAATAGCTTGATTAGGTTTACCAGTTAATTGACAGGTGTGACAAGTTTTGATGAAATCAGAAACATCCCTCTTTAATCTTGGCCAAAAGAAATGTCGTAATATACGATTGTAGGTTTTTCTCACACCCATATGCCCAGCAACGTCATTGTGAGAAGTTGTTAGCACCAACTCACGAAGCTTAACTGGTACCACCACCTGACTAATCGCCTCCCCCAGAAAACAACTACCATGAGACATCCACTTTCTCATCAGGACCTCCTCTTGGAGAAAATAGCCCTGTGCGACATCTCCCAACTGTTCCACAGGCACAATTTGGTCCCGCAACTCTTCTAATGTAGGGTCAGTCCGTTGCGCCTCGATTAAATCGGAGCGGGATATAGATAACGGGATAACAGGGAAAACAGTAACAGACTTCTTTGTGGTATTCTCGTTAGCCAGCTCCGTGACCAGGTCGTCATGGATCATAGAACGCGTCACTGCACACGCAGAAAACACCTCTGGGAAATTCTGCGCACTCTCATCAGGAATCCCTACAATTGACGGCTTAGTGGAAACCACTAAAGATGGAAACGCGATAGGCCACACACGCTCCCCAGCCAAGTTATTTCCAAGGATCACGTCAATACCCTCAATAGGCAATGAAGGACGCACCCCCACAACAACCTCACCTTTCACCAGTCCACAATCCAACATCAGTTTATGCAATGGAACTGACAGAGTGTTCAAACCTATTCCCCTAATTAGAACACTATTCCCCGAATCAGTCTCCGCAGAGAAGGGTAACACAGATTCCAACACAAATGATTCAGAGGCACCTGTGTCTCTTAGGATCTTTACTGGCACTAGGTTCTTACTTCCTACCATAGACACAAAACCCTCCGTAACGAAAGGTAAATAGTCGGGATCAATATAACCTTTCACCTGGCTCTGGGCATGAGACAATGCGTCAGGAGTGAACTGATGTGGAACAGGCGCTGCTAACGCTGCAGGCCTCGATTTACCATAAGCACCTGTACTAAATTTACCCCTAGACCTAAGAATCGGACATTCATTTTTCCAATGACCTAATTCTTGACAGTAGTGACACTCTTGACCAAAGTCAGTTTTACCACGGGTATCAGGCTCAACCCTAGTTGAATGAAACTCTGCCCGGGAACCGAAGTATCTCGGCGAGCGAGGCCCAAATCTCTGCGAACGCCCCCACTCACTCCGAATACGGGGTTCTGCAAAAACATTTTTGTGAGTCAACACATATTCGTCTGCCAAAACCGCAGATTCAGCGACAGTCTTTATTTTTCGTTCGTTAATGTACGTCGCTATACGATCAGGGATTGTGTCCTTAAATTGTTCTAACATAATCAGATCACACAGCCCTTGGAAAGTCATAACTGCAGAGGCAGAACACCAGCGATTGAACTGTGAAGATAATATTCGCGCAAACTCAACATGAGTCTGCTGATCATCCCTTTTTAAAGTTCTAAAATCGTTGGCGGTAAGCCTCAGGGACCAATTCGTAACTCTGTAACACAGCCGTTTTAACCTTATCATAACTAACACTGTCTGCTACACTAAGAGCTGAATATGCTTCTTGCGCTTTACCAGTCAGCACACACTGCAACATCAAAGTGCGATCAGAATCAGGCCAACTCCTAGCGTCAGCAACACGCTCAAACAACGAAAAGAATGTCTCCGGGTCCTTTTCATTAAACTGGGGCAACAACCGTAAATTCCCAACAACATCAAATGTGTCTGGATTACGACCAAAAGAGGAACGACCCCTAGGTAACTCTGGGTCACCTTCCCAGAGCAAACTCTCCCCTGAGAGCTTTCCTTCCCTAACCAACTCTAGTCGCTCTTGTTGCAGCTTGATTTTAGCACGCTCCATATCCTGTTTAAATTCCAATTCCCTTTCATATTTTACACGATCATGCTCCATTTTAGCTCTTTGTCCATTTCGTTCATGCTCCATTTTAGCTTGTTCATGCTCCATTTTAGCTCTTTGTCCATTTTGTTCATGCTCTAGCTGTAACAGAAGCAGTTCTTTCTGCTGTTCAAAAAGAAGACCACTATGACTAACCGATGGAGCGGTCATTGTAACATATCGGGGAGACGACGTGTCCTCAGCAGAGGCTGCCCCAGTGGTAACATCCAGAATACCACTCTCCATCAAATTGGCCTTCAATATTAACCTAATATAATTTTTTTGGCGTTTATCACTAATTTCAACCTTGTAGTGTTCAGCAACCTTCAACAGCTGTTCTTTAGTACATAATTCTAACAGTTCTTCTGATGGAAAGCGAATGAACTCATCTACATTAGACGCCATAATCAGGAAAAAAAAAAATAATATATATATATATATCATAATAATCTTGCTCAACCCCTCTGCTGAGCACACCAGACACAAGAGAAATGACAATCACACCGAGCACCACAGAAGAGAGCTGGGATATGGAGCTTCCCCATAACCTACAATAACTCAACCCTAGTCTTCGTGTGGATTCGCGGTGGGTAATTACGCACTGTAGCCCGCTGGCAAGGAATTAAACCCCCCAGCACGCTGGTAGATTCCCCCAAGCCACGGATGTGCCCCCGAGACAACTGCTCAGTCCACAGACACCACACAAAAATAACAAACATTTAACCATGCCCAACGTATCCCAAAACAAAACACGTCACTAAGCCTATCAGGGGAAAAAGCTATAGCTCCGGGTAGAAAATGTCACTACCCGACCCAATCTCCCACTGAGGTACACAGCCGATTGTACTCACCTCCTCAGAACGATGCCCCAACAGCGAATAGAGCAAGAGTTTCCAGGCTGGGCAGGGACTGGAAACTAACCAATGTACTCTCTCCAACGCAGTACACAACCCAAAGGAAACCAATACTGGGCCTATCAAACTCAAACAAACTAACAAAATTTACAAAAAAATAAACCTACAGAATTGGATATTAACTCCACGTTCTCCCAAACACAACCAGTTCAAGATCCCGGATGAGCCCCCACTTGTCACGAACCGGCTCAAGTTCGTAACAAAAGGGAGACACGTGGAGACAAGGAATACTTAAAGTATATATTTATTAACTAAAGTAAACTAACTCAAATAACAATGGGGTGTGTAATCAGTAATCAGTAGTGTAAGTGAGTGTTTGCGTGCATAAATGTAATATGGAAAAGTGTTGAGAGGTGCCAAAGCAAACAACCAAAAAGGCCACAAAAATACCACAACCAAAGTCAAAGTATCTGCCTGGAGAGAGTCTCCTTCATGAATGTGGAAGAGGTCCATTTATGCTGGGACACACCCGGCCCAGGTGTTTCCCATGTAGCTGACGACCCTCCCAACTCCGCCCACCGGCATCCTAATAAGGAAACAAGAGCAAAGAGAGAGAATACGGCAGACAGAGTGGGAGGGTCGTCTCAACTATCTCTCCTCTCCTCTCTGTCTCAACTATCTCTCCTCTCCTCTCTGTCTCAACTATCTCTCCTCTCCTCTCTGTCTCAACTATCTCTCCTCTCCTCTCTGTCTCAACTATCTCTCCTCTCCTCTCTGTCTCAACTATCTCTCCTCTCCTCTCTGTCTCAACTATCTCTCCTCTCCTCTCTGTCTCAACTATCTCTCCTCTCCATTCCGCTCGTGTATTTTGTATCAACGGGAGTATTTTCCAGTGCGCCTGTTTTGTGCCTTGGAGTATTTTTGTGTAACCCTGTATTTTGCGGATTAAAGCCTGTTATTCTGTGATTTACCCTCCTGCGCCTGACTCCTTCAACACCACCTCATCACACTCCCCTCTGTCTCAACTATCTCTCCTCTCCCCTCTGTCTCAACTATCTCTCCTCTCCATTCCTTATAGCCCCTCTATCTTTCTCTTCTATCTCAGTCTCTACACACACTCCACACCTCTCCCAATGTGATGGGAGGGCATGATTAGATGGCTAGATAAGAAACATGAAGGAGAATGTTTCACCTATTCTCTGTAACACAGCCTTTTCTCTGCTACTGGATTCTCTCACCATACTGTATGTATTAGGTATACTATGATTCTGCCACACGTCCCCAACTTGGTGTCTTGTCTGTAGGAAGGGGCGAGCGGAGGCCAAAAAGTGTCGTAAGGTGTACGGAGTGGAGCGCAAGGACCAGTGGTGCACGGCCTGCCGCTGGAAGAAAGCATGCCAGCGCTTCCCAGACTAAACGAGTGCGTGAACAAAGGATGATGAAAGAGAGACTTGAAAAAAAAGAGAGAGGACACGATCACGATCAGGGCCTGTAAGCCATCAAGAACAACTTTTTTTATACCTTGTTTTTTTTTCCCCTCAAGGAATAAAGTGATTTCTGTTTAGTTTTTTTATACGTTGACCTGAGAAGTAAGTCAGTGTGTGATGGCGGTGCTAGTAGCTACTAGGTTAGACTGTGTTATGATGAGGTAGGCCTACAAGGCTCGTCCTTCCTAGCCTGGTACCAGACCGGTTTGTGCTATGTAGCATGGCAACGACCATAGGAGTTAGATATACACAGGGATGGAACTTTTTGGCCACTGGCTAGTAGCCCTGAGTAACATTCGGGTCCAAAGTATGCGCCATTGCGATATTTCTAAGAACAAACTTTGACTGGCCTGGTGGGCTAGTGTGGCACATTTCCTACTAGCCTGATCTGAACAGTACTAGCGGGCTAGCTTCATTTCCATCCCTGGTTGTACTTTTGAACAAGGCCCTTAACCCTTAACTGCTCTCCATCCAGAATTCTTCTTCTTCTTCTATACAGCAAACATATCTGTCCCCAGGCTCCTTCCACCTTCCACTGAGAGCATGTCTCCTCACCTTCCACTGAGAGCATGTCTCCTCACCTTCCACAGTATGTTTTACACTCTTCTTGTTCCTTCAATCTCTTCCTCCAACACTTCATTCTTCCCTGTGGTCTCTACGGAGGTAATGGATACCTGTTACTTCTATATGGTGTGCTATCTATGAGTTCTTCCTTTGGACTATTTTGTGTTTTTGTCTCTTTTTAAAGGATGGCCTTTCTGTCCCACCTGAGAGGTAGGCAGAGGTTTATGTCATGTTTTGGCACATTTTATTGAAATGTATTTTACAAGGATAGTGATGAATATGCTACATTTGGTTTGACTCGTTGTGGTTTGAATCAAGTCAGTTCCTTCCATACAGGATTTTACTCTTCCCCGTCTTGGTTAAGCATTGTTATGGTCCTGTCTGTATAAGCTACTGGACAGGATTGGGGTCAATTTGAATTGCTCGGTCAATTCAGGAATTAAACTGAAATTCCAATAGAAAAAATTCCAATTTATTCTCAATGATTTTCCAATAAATGGAAAAGGAGAAGCTATTTATTTCAAAAGCTTGTGAAGTTTTGAATTTATATTCAAATTACTTCCTGTATTGAGTATTGAGTGACTTCAATTGGAATTGAACCCAACCCTGCTATTGGACCACTACCAAGGGATCAGGCAATTAGACAACTGAATTTGTATTATCCTTCTAATGAAACAACAAAAAAACGTATTGTGTAACGTCATTAAAATGTATGCACTCACTAACTAACTGTAAGTCGCTCTGGATAAGAGCGTCTGCTAAAATGACTAAAATGTAAATGTAAATTAACACATTCAAATAAAGTACCCCACTGAGAATATTGGGCACTGACAATTTTCTGCACGGCAATCCACAAGAGAAATAGCAAACTCATTTATTACATTTTTTGTCTATACAGGTGTCATTAAGACTTTTGAACAATGGTACACGTTAGAAATGTACACCGTACTCACAAAAAGGTTATTTGTGTATGAATGAGAGACATGTACTCACAAACACACACACATGCACACATACACAGCCACATACACACATAACATTACCGCACACACACACACACACACACACTCTAACATACCCCAGTGCAGTACAGGATAAATACTGCCTAAAGGTATGCGTGGCGAAACAATATCACCCTCTATGACTAACAGGTGAAATTCTAACCTAAAACCATCACATAATGTTGTGTTATTGAGTATTTTCAGACATGCAAACAAACTCTATTCCATACAGTAACAAGAAGATAACATGCAAATATCTCTTGCCTTTTTATCAAAATCAGATAGGGTGGTAAATTCAGTTTGGTATGTATCCTGGAAGACAAATAAAGGTCATGATCTACGTTAACAACAACAGGGGGGCAGTGTTGCTCTACTGTACCGGTACCCCCTATTGTGTTATTTTTGATAATTTTTTTACTTTTGTTTATTTGGTAAATATTTTCTTAACTCTTTCTTGAACTGCATTGTTGGTTAAGGGCTTGTAAGTAAGCATTTCACTGTAAGGTCTACACCTGTTGTATTCGGCGCATGTGGCAAATAACGTTTGATTTGATTTGATGCTGATCTACTCTACCAACACCAGGGGGCAGTGTTATCCTACTGTCTGAGCTGATCTACTCTACCAACACCAGGGGGCAGTGTTATCCTACTGTCTGAGCTGATCTACTCTACCAACACCAGGGGGCAGTGTTATCCTACTGTCTGGGAACTGATCTACTCTACCAACCGCAAGGGGAAGTGTTATTTACATTTACATTTACATCATTTAGCAGACGCTCTTATCCAGAGCGACTTACAAATTGTTATCCTACTGTCTGGGAGCTGATCTACTCTGTGGTTCCCACTATGTGTCCAAGCTGCAAAATCTAAATTGGCTGTATAGTAACAATTTATGAGGGCAAGCCAAAGGTTAGAAGTTAAGGTTAAGGTTAGGATTAATGTTAGGGTTAGGTTTAAAAACAGATTTTAAGAAGATCAATTGTAAAATAGGCAGGGCTTCCGACTTCGCCAGATAGTGACGACTGTTCTCTGGCCAGTGCATACGGTATATTCTCAGAATAGAGAAGATTCAGACCACCAGTTCTTTAATGATCCAGAGACCGTGAACAGTGCAAATAACAACTGAAACCCTCACTCGCTCAAGCTTTACTTTAAAAAAGTTAAAGTGCATACATACTGTACATCATATAAACATCCATCCAGTCATCATCCTAACGTGGGTGGTATTATATCCAGGATCTAGTATCATGTAGTCTGACCTTAAGATACTGACACACAATATTACATTGCACTTTTATTTTTCAGGAAGCAGTTCATTAACTGGGGCGGTAGGGTGGGAGCAACGTTGATGGTTGGAAGGAAACTTTCCTTACTTCTCTTCACACAACACCGGATGGGTTTCAGAATGATGATGTCATTACTCTTCTTCATTAGGCTGATGAGGTATGAGGGAGTTCACGGTCCCCGTAGCTGTAGTTGTAGACATAGTCGGTAACTACAGGAATAGAATACCAACGTAACAGCAGACAAATGGTAAACTATAGGTACTTTTATTTCTATGGAGGTACCTGGGAGAAGAGAAGACCCAGGAGGGTGGAGGCACGGGAGAAGAGAAGAGCAGAGAGGCCCCAGGGATTGGAGGCACGGGAGAAGAGAAGAGCAGAGAGGCCCCAGGGGTTGGAGGCACGGGAGAAGAGAAGAGCAGAGAGGCCCCAGGAGTGTGGAGGCACGGGAGAAGAGAAGAGCAGAGAGGCCCCAGGAGGGTGGAGGCACAGGAGAAGAGAAGAGCAGAGAGGCCCCAGGAGGGTGGAGGCACGGGAGAAGAGAAGAGCAGAGAGGCCCCAGGGGTTGGAGGCACAGGAGGAGAGAAGAGCAGAGAGGCCCCAGGAGGGTGGAGGCACGGGAGAAGAGAAGAGCAGAGAGGCCCCAGGAGGTTGGAGGGAAGGGAAGGCTACAGCCGGCTGGGCAGCCTCCTGACGCCCTGGGCTGGGTTAGTGAACCTCCCAACCCCGCGGCCAGGGGCCCTGCCGCTGGTCATCCCCAGGTACTGCCGGAGGAGCTGGCTCACCCTCTTCTGGTTGTTCCACTTCCTGGCCGACTTCCTGATCCCGATGAACCCTCCGAGGCGTTTCTGCAGTGGCCGCCCCACCGGCCCACCAATCAGCTTCCTATAACCGTGGTGACCTTTCAGGAAGCCCCCGAAATGCTTGGTCAGCTGGACCGCGGCCTCCTCCTCATCTCCTCCCTCCCCCTGGCTGCTCCTCCTCCTGTCCTCTTCCTCCTCCTTCTCCTCCTCCCTGTTCTCCAGAGCCAGGGAGTCTCCCTCCTCGGTCGAGTCCAGCGGGGAGGAGTCGTACTGGGCATCACGTCGCTCCAGGTCCCCCTCTTCCTGGTTTTCTTTGTCCTGCTGGTAGCGCTCCATGGCTGCAGAGTAGAGGAGTTGTCCGTCAGAGTCCAGGTCTACAGGGCCCAGGGTCAGCTCCTCTGCTGCTCTCTTAGACACAGCGCCACCGTCTGGTGGGAGGTGGTAGTGAGGTAGGACGGCTCGCTGACACAGCTCCCAGGTGAGGGCAGGGGAGACGTGACCCTCACACTCCAACAGACACACCTGTGAACAGACAGAGAAGGACAGGGAGGGGTGTTATTAGAGTCTAGACTATACGTCCTCTGTGTCAAGTAGCCCTGTACGTTTGTATGGGTAAAAGGGAGTCATTTGAGACTTATGCACAAACCGGACAGGCCCATGATAACTGTAATTGTCGGTTTTGATGAGGTAAACGGTAAATCCTGTTAACTAATGAATTAAAGATAGTTGTATGAAAACCGGCTCACATCAAAAGAGAATAGGGAAATATTGACGGAAAATGGAATGGTCTCACCGGGGGACTCTCCCCACGTCAGCAATGTGTATGTGTGTGTGTGTGTGTGTGTGAGTGTGTGAGTGTGTGTGTGTGTGTGTGTGAGTGTGTGTGTGTGTGTGTGTGTGTGAGAGTGTGTGTGTGTGTGAGTGTGAGTGTGTGTGTGTGTGTGTGTGTGTGTGTGTGTGTGTGTGTGTGTGTGTGTGTGTGTGTGTGTGTGTGTGTGTGTGTGTGTGAGTGAGTGCATACGTGTGTGTGTGAGTGCATGCCACGTAATGGCCGCATGATCTCTCAGTATGTGGTGGGGAAACTATGTAACACTAAAACAACAAAACCAGGAGCATTCCATCTGGCCTCTAGAAGATCCTGATACAATGTGTCAATCATGAATCACTGTCTGCATCCCCTCATAACAGCTAATACAGAGCACCAGTCAATTAGATGCTATATTACCACAGAGCTCTAACCCCAGCTGCACCAGTCAATTAGCTGCTATATTACCACAGAGCTCTAACCCCAGCTGAACCAGTCAATTAGATGCTATATTTACATTTACATTTACATTTTAGTCATTTAGCAGACGCTCTTATCCAGAGCGACTTACAGGAGCAATTAGGGTTAAGTGCCTTGCTCAAGGGCACATTTACGTCATTTAGCAGACGCTCTAGTCCAGAGCGACTCACAAATTGATGCATTCACCCTATAGCCAGTGGGATAACCACTTTACAATTATTTATTTTTTTAGAAGGATTACTTTATCCTATCCCAGGTATTCCTTAAAGAGGTGGGGTTTCAAATGTCTCCGGAAGGTGGTGAGCGACTCCGCTGTGTGTGTGTGGGGGGTAGAAGGATTACTTTATCCTATCCCAGGTATTCCTTAAAGAGGTGGGGTTTCTTCGTGGTGAGCGACTCCGCTGTGTGTGTGGGGGGAAGGATTACTTTATCCTATCCCAGGTATTCCTTAAAGAGGTGGGGTTTCAAATGTCTCCGGAAGGTGGTGAGCTCTAACCCCAGCTGCACCAGTCAATTAGATGCTATATTACCACAGAGCTCTAACCCCAGCTGCACCAGTCAATTAGCTGCTATATTACCACAGAGCTCTAACCCCAGCTGCACCAGTCAATTAGCTGCTATATTACCACAGAGCTCTAACCCCAGCTGAACCAGTCAATTAGCTGCTATATTACCACAGAGCTCTAACCCCAGCTGCACCAGTCAATTAGATGCTATATTACCACAGAGCTCTAACCCCAGCTGCAACAGTCAATTAGCTGCTATATTACCACAGAGCTCTAACCACAGCTGCACCAGTCAATTAGCTGCTATATTACCACAGAGCTCTAACCCCAGCTGCACCAGTCAATTAGCTGCTATATTACCACAGAGCTCTAACCCCAGCTGCACCAGTCAATTAGATGCTATATTACCACAGAGCTCTAACCCCAGCTGCACCAGTCAATTAGATGCTATATTACCACAGAGCTCTAACCCCAGCTGCACCAGTCAATTAGCTGCTATATTACCACAGAGCTCTAACCCCAGCTGCACCAGTCAATTAGCTGCTATATTACCACAGAGCTCTAACCCCAGCTGCACCAGTCAATTAGCTGCTATATTACCACAGAGCTCTAACCCCAGCTGCACCAGTCAATTAGCTGCTATATTACCACAGAGCTCTAACCCCAGCTGAACCAGTCAATTAGCTGCTATATTACCACAGAGCTCTAACCCCAGCTGCACCAGTCAATTAGCTGCTATATTACCACAGAGCTCTAACCCCAGCTGCACCAGTCAATTAGCTGCTATATTACCACAGAGCTCTAACCCCAGCTGCACCAGTCAATTAGCTGCTATATTACCACAGAGCTCTAACCCCAGCTGCACCAGTCAATTAGCTGCTATATTACCACAGAGCTCTAACCCCAGCTGAACCAGTCAATTAGCTGCTATATTACCACAGAGCTCTAACCCCAGCTGCACCAGTCAATTAGATGCTATATTACCACAGAGCTCTAACCCCAGCTGCAACAGTCAATTAGCTGCTATATTACCACAGAGCTCTAACCACAGCTGCACCAGTCAATTAGCTGCTATATTACCACAGAGCTCTAACCCCAGCTGCACCAGTCAATTAGCTGCTATATTACCACAGAGCTCTAACCCCAGCTGCACCAGTCAATTAGATGCTATATTACCACAGAGCTCTAACCCCAGCTGCACCAGTCAATTAGATGCTATATTACCACAGAGCTCTAACCCCAGCTGCACCAGTCAATTAGCTGCTATATTACCACAGAGCTCTAACCCCAGCTGCACCAGTCAATTAGCTGCTATATTACCACAGAGCTCTAACCCCAGCTGCACCAGTCAATTAGCTGCTATATTACCACAGAGCTCTAACCCCAGCTGCACCAGTCAATTAGCTGCTATATTACCACAGAGCTCTAACCCCAGCTGAACCAGTCAATTAGCTGCTATATTACCACAGAGCTCTAACCCCAGCTGCACCAGTCAATTAGCTGCTATATTACCACAGAGCTCTAACCCCAGCTGCACCAGTCAATTAGCTGCTATATTACCACAGAGCTCTAACCCCAGCTGCACCAGTCAATTAGCTGCTATATTACCACAGAGCTCTAACCCCAGCTGTACCAGTCAATTAGATGCTATATTACCACAGAGCTCTAACCCCAGCTGTACCAGTCAATTAGCTGCTATATTACCACAGAGCTATATCCCAAACTGCACCAGTCAATTAGATGCTATATTACCACAGAGCTCTAACCCCAGCTGCAACAGTCAATTAGCTGCTATATTACCACAGAGCTCTAACCCCAGCTGCACCAGTCAATTAGCTGCTATATTACCACAGAGCTCTAACCCCAGCTGCACCAGTCAATTAGCTGCTATATTACCACAGAGCTCTAACCCCAGCTGCACCAGTCAATTAGATGCTATATTACCACAGAGCTCTAACCCCAGCTGCACCAGTCAATTAGATGCTATATTACCACAGAGCTCTAACCCCAGCTGCACCAGTCAATTAGCTGCTATATTACCACAGAGCTCTAACCCCAGCTGTACCAGTCAATTAGATGCTATATTACCACAGAGCTCTAACCCCAGCTGCACCAGTCAATTAGCTGCTATATTACCACAGAGCTCTAACCCCAGCTGCACCAGTCAATTAGCTGCTATATTACCACAGAGCTCTAACCCCAGCTGCACCAGTCAATTAGCTGCTATATTACCACAGAGCTCTAACCCCAGCTGCACCAGTCAATTAGATGCTATATTACCACAGAGCTCTAACCCCAGCTGCACCAGTCAATTAGCTGCTATATTACCACAGAGCTCTAACCCCAGCTGCACCAGTCAATTAGATGCTATATTACCACAGAGCTCTAACCCCAGCTGCACCAGTCAATTAGATGCTATATTACCACAGAGCTCTAACCCCAGCTGCACCAGTCAATTAGCTGCTATATTACCACAGAGCTCTAACCCCAGCTGTACCAGTCAATTAGATGCTATATTACCACAGAGCTCTAACCCCAGCTGCACCAGTCAATTAGCTGCTATATTACCACAGAGCTCTAACCCCAGCTGCACCAGTCAATTAGCTGCTATATTACCACAGAGCTCTAACCCCAGCTGCACCAGTCAATTAGCTGCTATATTACCACAGAGCTCTAACCCCAGCTGCACCAGTCAATTAGCTGCTATATTACCACAGAGCTCTAACCCCAGCTGCACCAGTCAATTAGCTGCTATATTACCACAGAGCTCTAACCCCAGCTGAACCAGTCAATTAGCTGCTATATTACCACAGAGCTCTAACCCCAGCTGCACCAGTCAATTAGCTGCTATATTACCACAGAGCTCTAACCCCAGCTGCACCAGTCAATTAGCTGCTATATTACCACAGAGCTCTAACCCCAGCTGCACCAGTCAATTAGCTGCTATATTACCACAGAGCTCTAACCCCAGCTGTACCAGTCAATTAGATGCTATATTACCACAGAGCTCTAACCCCAGCTGTACCAGTCAATTAGCTGCTATATTACCACAGAGCTATATCCCAAACTGCACCAGTCAATTAGATGCTATATTACCACAGAGCTCTAACCCCAGCTGCAACAGTCAATTAGCTGCTATATTACCACAGAGCTCTAACCACAGCTGCACCAGTCAATTAGCTGCTATATTACCACAGAGCTCTAACCACAGCTGCACCAGTCAATTAGCTGCTATATTACCACAGAGCTCTAACCCCAGCTGTACCAGTCAATTAGATGCTATATTACCACAGAGCTCTAACCCCAGCTGCACCAGTCAATTAGCTGCTATATTACCACAGAGCTCTAACCCCAGCTGCACCAGTCAATTAGCTGCTATATTACCACAGAGCTCTAACCCCAGCTGCACCAGTCAATTAGCTGCTATATTACCACAGAGCTCTAACCCCAGCTGCACCAGTCAATTAGCTGCTATATTACCACAGAGCTCTAACCCCAGCTGCACCAGTCAATTAGCTGCTATATTACCACAGAGCTCTAACCCCAGCTGAACCAGTCAATTAGCTGCTATATTACCACAGAGCTCTAACCCCAGCTGCACCAGTCAATTAGCTGCTATATTACCACAGAGCTCTAACCCCAGCTGCACCAGTCAATTAGCTGCTATATTACCACAGAGCTCTAACCCCAGCTGCACCAGTCAATTAGCTGCTATATTACCACAGAGCTCTAACCCCAGCTGTACCAGTCAATTAGATGCTATATTACCACAGAGCTCTAACCCCAGCTGTACCAGTCAATTAGCTGCTATATTACCACAGAGCTATATCCCCAGCTGCACCAGTCAATTAGATGCTATATTACCACAGAGCTCTAACCCCAGCTGCACCAGTCAATTAGCTGCTATATTACCACAGAGCTCTAACCCCAGCTGCACCAGTCAATTAGCTGCTATATTACCACAGAGCTCTAACCCCAGCTGAACCAGTCAATTAGCTGCTATATTACCACAGAGCTCTAACCCCCAGCTGCACCAGTCAATTAGCTGCTATATTACCACAGAGCTCTAACCCCAGCTGCACCAGTCAATTAGCTGCTATATTACCACAGAGCTCTAACCCCAGCTGTACCAGTCAATTAGATGCTATATTACCACAGAGCTCTAACCCCAGCTGTACCAGTCAATTAGCTGCTATATTACCACAGAGCTATATCCCCAGCTGCACCAGTCAATTAGATGCTATATTACCACAGAGCTCTAACCCCAGCTGCACCAGTCAATTAGCTGCTATATTACCACAGAGCTCTAACCCCAGCTGCACCAGTCAATTAGCTGCTATATTACCACAGAGCTCTATCCCCAGCTGTACCAGTCAATTAGATGCTATATTACCACAGAGCTCTAACCCCAGCTGCACCAGTCAATTAGCTGCTATATTACCACAGAGCTCTAACCCCAGCTGAACCAGTCAATTAGCTGCTATATTACCACAGAGCTAATTCCCCAGCTGAACCAGTCAATTAGATGCTATATTACCACAGAGCTCTAACCCCAGCTGCACCAGTCAATTAGCTGCTATATTACCACAGAGCTCTAACCCCAGCTGTACCAGTCAATTAGCTGCTATATTACCACAGAGCTAATTCCCCAGCTGAACCAGTCAATTAGATGCTATATTACCACAGAGCTCTAACCCCAGCTGCACCAGTCAATTAGCTGCTATATTACACAGAGCTCTAACCCCAGCTGCACCAGTCAATTAGCTGCTATATTACCACAGAGCTCTAACCCCAGCTGTACCAGTCAATTAGATGCTATATTACCACAGAGCTCTATCCCCAGCTGCACCAGTCAATTAGATGCTATATTACCACAGAGCTCTAACCCCAGCTGCACCAGTCAATTAGCTGCTATATTACCACAGAGCTCTAACCCCAGCTGCACCAGTCAATTAGCTGCTATATTACCACAGAGCTCTAACCCCAGCTGCACCAGTCAATTAGCTGCTATATTACCACAGAGCTCTAACCCCAGCTGCACCAGTCAATTAGCTGCTATATTACCACAGAGCTCTAACCCCAGCTGCACCAGTCAATTAGCTGCTATATTACCACAGAGCTCTAACCCCAGCTGTACCAGTCAATTAGATGCTATATTACCACAGAGCTCTAACCCCAGCTGTACCAGTCAATTAGATGCTATATTACCACAGAGCTCTAACCCCAGCTGTACCAGTCAATTAGCTGCTATATTACCACAGAGCTATATCCCCAGCTGCACCAGTCAATTAGATGCTATATTACCACAGAGCTCTAACCCCAGCTGCACCAGTCAATTAGCTGCTATATTACCACAGAGCTCTAACCCCAGCTGCACCAGTCAATTAGCTGCTATATTACCACAGAGCTCTATCCCCAGCTGTACCAGTCAATTAGATGCTATATTACCACAGAGCTCTAACCCCAGCTGCACCAGTCAATTAGCTGCTATATTACCACAGAGCTCTAACCCCAGCTGAACCAGTCAATTAGCTGCTATATTACCACAGAGCTAATTCCCCAGCTGAACCAGTCAATTAGATGCTATATTACCACAGAGCTCTAACCCCAGCTGCACCAGTCAATTAGCTGCTATATTACCACAGAGCTCTAACCCCAGCTGTACCAGTCAATTAGCTGCTATATTACCACAGAGCTAATTCCCCAGCTGAACCAGTCAATTAGATGCTATATTACCACAGAGCTCTAACCCCAGCTGCACCAGTCAATTAGCTGCTATATTACCACAGAGCTCTAACCCCAGCTGCACCAGTCAATTAGCTGCTATATTACCACAGAGCTCTAACCCCAGCTGTACCAGTCAATTAGATGCTATATTACCACAGAGCTCTATCCCCAGCTGCACCAGTCAATTAGATGCTATATTACCACAGAGCTCTAACCCCAGCTGCACCAGTCAATTAGCTGCTATATTACCACAGAGCTCTAACCCCAGCTGCACCAGTCAATTAGCTGCTATATTACCACAGAGCTCTAACCCCAGCTGCACCAGTCAATTAGCTGCTATATTACCACAGAGCTCTAACCCCAGCTGCACCAGTCAATTAGCTGCTATATTACCACAGAGCTCTAACCCCAGCTGCACCAGTCAATTAGCTGCTATATTACCACAGAGCTCTAACCCCAGCTGTACCAGTCAATTAGATGCTATATTACCACAGAGCTCTAACCCCAGCTGCACCAGTCAATTAGCTGCTATATTACCACAGAGCTCTAACCCCAGCTGCACCAGTCAATTAGCTGCTATATTACCACAGAGCTCTAACCCCAGCTGCACCAGTCAATTAGCTGCTATATTACCACAGAGCTCTAACCCCAGCTGCACCAGTCAATTAGCTGCTATATTACCACAGAGCTCTAACCCCAGCTGCACCAGTCAATTAGATGCTATATTACCACAGAGCTCTAACCCCAGCTGCACCAGTCAATTAGCTGCTATATTACCACAGAGCTCTAACCCCAGCTGTACCAGTCAATTAGATGCTATATTACCACAGAGCTCTAACCCCAGCTGTACCAGTCAATTAGCTGCTATATTACCACAGAGCTATATCCCCAGCTGCACCAGTCAATTAGATGCTATATTACCACAGAGCTCTAACCCCAGCTGCACCAGTCAATTAGCTGCTATATTACCACAGAGCTCTAACCCCAGCTGCACCAGTCAATTAGCTGCTATATTACCACAGAGCTCTATCCCCAGCTGTACCAGTCAATTAGATGCTATATTACCACAGAGCTCTAACCCCAGCTGCACCAGTCAATTAGCTGCTATATTACCACAGAGCTCTAACCCCAGCTGAACCAGTCAATTAGCTGCTATATTACCACAGAGCTAATTCCCCAGCTGAACCAGTCAATTAGATGCTATATTACCACAGAGCTCTAACCCCAGCTGCACCAGTCAATTAGCTGCTATATTACCACAGAGCTCTAACCCCAGCTGTACCAGTCAATTAGCTGCTATATTACCACAGAGCTAATTCCCCAGCTGAACCAGTCAATTAGATGCTATATTACCACAGAGCTCTAACCCCAGCTGCACCAGTCAATTAGCTGCTATATTACCACAGAGCTCTAACCCCAGCTGCACCAGTCAATTAGCTGCTATATTACCACAGAGCTCTAACCCCAGCTGTACCAGTCAATTAGATGCTATATTACCACAGAGCTCTATCCCCAGCTGCACCAGTCAATTAGATGCTATATTACCACAGAGCTCTAACCCCAGCTGCACCAGTCAATTAGCTGCTATATTACCACAGAGCTCTAACCCCAGCTGCACCAGTCAATTAGCTGCTATATTACCACAGAGCTCTAACCCCAGCTGCACCAGTCAATTAGCTGCTATATTACCACAGAGCTCTAACCCCAGCTGCACCAGTCAATTAGCTGCTATATTACCACAGAGCTCTAACTCCCAGCTGCACCAGTCAATTAGCTGCTATATTACCACAGAGCTCTAACCCCAGCTGTACCAGTCAATTAGATGCTATATTACCACAGAGCTCTAACCCCAGCTGCACCAGTCAATTAGCTGCTATATTACCACAGAGCTCTAACCCCAGCTGCACCAGTCAATTAGCTGCTATATTACCACAGAGCTCTAACCCCAGCTGCACCAGTCAATTAGCTGCTATATTACCACAGAGCTCTAACCCCAGCTGCACCAGTCAATTAGATGCTATATTACCACAGAGCTCTAACCCCAGCTGCACCAGTCAATTAGCTGCTATATTACCACAGAGCTCTAACCCCAGCTGAACCAGTCAATTAGCTGCTATATTACCACAGAGCTCTAACCCCAGCTGCACCAGTCAATTAGCTGCTATATTACCACAGAGCTCTAACCCCAGCTGCACCAGTCAATTAGCTGCTATATTACCACAGAGCTCTAACCCCAGCTGCACCAGTCAATTAGCTGCTATATTACCACAGAGCTCTAACCCCAGCTGTACCAGTCAATTAGATGCTATATTACCACAGAGCTCTAACCCCAGCTGTACCAGTCAATTAGCTGCTATATTACCACAGAGCTATATCCCCAGCTGCACCAGTCAATTAGATGCTGTATTACCACAGAGCTCTAACCCCAGCTGCACCAGTCAATTAGCTGCTATATTACCACAGAGCTCTAACCCCAGCTGAACCAGTCAATTAGCTGCTATATTACCACAGAGCTCTAACCCCAGCTGCACCAGTCAATTAGATGCCATATTACCACAGAGCTCTAACCCCAGCTGCAACAGTCAATTAGCTGCTATATTACCACAGAGCTCTAACCACAGCTGCACCAGTCAATTAGCTGCTATATTACCACAGAGCTCTAACCCCAGCTGCACCAGTCAATTAGCTGCTATATTACCACAGAGCTCTAACCCCAGCTGCACCAGTCAATTAGCTGCTATATTACCACAGAGCTCTAACCCCAGCTGTACCAGTCAATTAGATGCTATATTACCACAGAGCTCTAACCCCAGCTGTACCAGTCAATTAGCTGCTATATTACCACAGAGCTATATCCCCAGCTGCACCAGTCAATTAGATGCTATATTACCACAGAGCTCTAACCCCAGCTGCACCAGTCAATTAGCTGCTATATTACCACAGAGCTCTAACCCCAGCTGCACCAGTCAATTAGCTGCTATATTACCACAGAGCTCTAACCCCAGCTGAACCAGTCAATTAGCTGCTATATTACCACAGAGCTCTAACCCCAGCTGCACCAGTCAATTAGCTGCTATATTACCACAGAGCTCTAACCCCAGCTGCACCAGTCAATTAGCTGCTATATTACCACAGAGCTCTAACCCCAGCTGCACCAGTCAATTAGCTGCTATATTACCACAGAGCTCTAACCCCAGCTGTACCAGTCAATTAGATGCTATATTACCACAGAGCTCTAACCCCAGCTGTACCAGTCAATTAGCTGCTATATTACCACAGAGCTATATCCCCAGCTGCACCAGTCAATTAGATGCTATATTACCACAGAGCTCTAACCCCAGCTGCACCAGTCAATTAGCTGCTATATTACCACAGAGCTCTAACCCCAGCTGCACCAGTCAATTAGCTGCTATATTACCACAGAGCTCTATCCCCAGCTGTACCAGTCAATTAGATGCTATATTACCACAGAGCTCTAACCCCAGCTGCACCAGTCAATTAGCTGCTATATTACCACAGAGCTCTAACCCCAGCTGAACCAGTCAATTAGCTGCTATATTACCACAGAGCTAATTCCCCAGCTGAACCAGTCAATTAGATGCTATATTACCACAGAGCTCTAACCCCAGCTGCACCAGTCAATTAGCTGCTATATTACCACAGAGCTCTAACCCCAGCTGTACCAGTCAATTAGCTGCTATATTACCACAGAGCTAATTCCCAGCTGAACCAGTCAATTAGATGCTATATTACCACAGAGCTCTAACCCCAGCTGCACCAGTCAATTAGCTGCTATATTACCACAGAGCTCTAACCCCAGCTGCACCAGTCAATTAGCTGCTATATTACCACAGAGCTCTAACCCCAGCTGTACCAGTCAATTAGATGCTATATTACCACAGAGCTCTATCCCCAGCTGCACCAGTCAATTAGATGCTATATTACCACAGAGCTCTAACCCCAGCTGCACCAGTCAATTAGCTGCTATATTACCACAGAGCTCTAACCCCAGCTGCACCAGTCAATTAGCTGCTATATTACCACAGAGCTCTAACCCCAGCTGCACCAGTCAATTAGCTGCTATATTACCACAGAGCTCTAACCCCAGCTGCACCAGTCAATTAGCTGCTATATTACCACAGAGCTCTAACCCCAGCTGCACCAGTCAATTAGCTGCTATATTACCACAGAGCTCTAACCCCAGCTGTACCAGTCAATTAGATGCTATATTACCACAGAGCTCTAACCCCAGCTGTACCAGTCAATTAGATGCTATATTACCACAGAGCTCTAACCCCAGCTGTACCAGTCAATTAGCTGCTATATTACCACAGAGCTATATCCCCAGCTGCACCAGTCAATTAGATGCTATATTACCACAGAGCTCTAACCCCAGCTGCACCAGTCAATTAGCTGCTATATTACCACAGAGCTCTAACCCCAGCTGCACCAGTCAATTAGCTGCTATATTACCACAGAGCTCTATCCCCAGCTGTACCAGTCAATTAGATGCTATATTACCACAGAGCTCTAACCCCAGCTGCACCAGTCAATTAGCTGCTATATTACCACAGAGCTCTAACCCCAGCTGAACCAGTCAATTAGCTGCTATATTACCACAGAGCTAATTCCCCAGCTGAACCAGTCAATTAGATGCTATATTACCACAGAGCTCTAACCCCAGCTGCACCAGTCAATTAGCTGCTATATTACCACAGAGCTCTAACCCCAGCTGTACCAGTCAATTAGCTGCTATATTACCACAGAGCTAATTCCCCAGCTGAACCAGTCAATTAGATGCTATATTACCACAGAGCTCTAACCCCAGCTGCACCAGTCAATTAGCTGCTATATTACCACAGAGCTCTAACCCCAGCTGCACCAGTCAATTAGCTGCTATATTACCACAGAGCTCTAACCCCAGCTGTACCAGTCAATTAGATGCTATATTACCACAGAGCTCTATCCCCAGCTGCACCAGTCAATTAGATGCTATATTACCACAGAGCTCTAACCCCAGCTGCACCAGTCAATTAGCTGCTATATTACCACAGAGCTCTAACCCCAGCTGCACCAGTCAATTAGCTGCTATATTACCACAGAGCTCTAACCCCAGCTGCACCAGTCAATTAGCTGCTATATTACCACAGAGCTCTAACCCCAGCTGCACCAGTCAATTAGCTGCTATATTACCACAGAGCTCTAACCCCAGCTGCACCAGTCAATTAGCTGCTATATTACCACAGAGCTCTAACCCCAGCTGTACCAGTCAATTAGATGCTATATTACCACAGAGCTCTAACCCCAGCTGCACCAGTCAATTAGCTGCTATATTACCACAGAGCTCTAACCCCAGCTGCACCAGTCAATTAGCTGCTATATTACCACAGAGCTCTAACCCCAGCTGCACCAGTCAATTAGCTGCTATATTACCACAGAGCTCTAACCCCAGCTGCACCAGTCAATTAGCTGCTATATTACCACAGAGCTCTAACCCCAGCTGCACCAGTCAATTAGATGCTATATTACCACAGAGCTCTAACCCCAGCTGCACCAGTCAATTAGCTGCTATATTACCACAGAGCTCTAACCCCAGCTGTACCAGTCAATTAGATGCTATATTACCACAGAGCTCTAACCCCAGCTGTACCAGTCAATTAGCTGCTATATTACCACAGAGCTATATCCCCAGCTGCACCAGTCAATTAGATGCTATATTACCACAGAGCTCTAACCCCAGCTGCACCAGTCAATTAGCTGCTATATTACCACAGAGCTCTAACCCCAGCTGCACCAGTCAATTAGCTGCTATATTACCACAGAGCTCTATCCCCAGCTGTACCAGTCAATTAGATGCTATATTACCACAGAGCTCTAACCCCAGCTGCACCAGTCAATTAGCTGCTATATTACCACAGAGCTCTAACCCCAGCTGAACCAGTCAATTAGCTGCTATATTACCACAGAGCTAATTCCCCCAGCTGAACCAGTCAATTAGATGCTATATTACCACAGAGCTCTAACCCCAGCTGCACCAGTCAATTAGCTGCTATATTACCACAGAGCTCTAACCCCAGCTGTACCAGTCAATTAGCTGCTATATTACCACAGAGCTAATTCCCCAGCTGAACCAGTCAATTAGATGCTATATTACCACAGAGCTCTAACCCCAGCTGCACCAGTCAATTAGCTGCTATATTACCACAGAGCTCTAACCCCAGCTGCACCAGTCAATTAGCTGCTATATTACCACAGAGCTCTAACCCCAGCTGTACCAGTCAATTAGATGCTATATTACCACAGAGCTCTATCCCCAGCTGCACCAGTCAATTAGATGCTATATTACCACAGAGCTCTAACCCCAGCTGCACCAGTCAATTAGCTGCTATATTACCACAGAGCTCTAACCCCAGCTGCACCAGTCAATTAGCTGCTATATTACCACAGAGCTCTAACCCCAGCTGCACCAGTCAATTAGCTGCTATATTACCACAGAGCTCTAACCCCAGCTGC
Source organism: Coregonus clupeaformis (assembly GCF_020615455.1). NCBI lineage: Eukaryota > Metazoa > Chordata > Actinopteri > Salmoniformes > Salmonidae > Coregonus > Coregonus clupeaformis. Next base: position 7,381,400 of record NC_059224.1, on the reverse strand, counting down.
ACCAGTCAATTAGCTGCTATATTACCACAGAGCTCTAACCCCAGCTGCACCAGTCAATTAGCTGCTATATTACCACAGAGCTCTAACCCCAGCTGTACCAGTCAATTAGATGCTATATTACCACAGAGCTCTAACCCCAGCTGCACCAGTCAATTAGCTGCTATATTACCACAGAGCTCTAACCCCAGCTGCACCAGTCAATTAGCTGCTATATTACCACAGAGCTCTAACCCCAGCTGCACCAGTCAATTAGCTGCTATATTACCACAGAGCTCTAACCCCAGCTGCACCAGTCAATTAGATGCTATATTACCACAGAGCTCTAACCCCAGCTGCACCAGTCAATTAGCTGCTATATTACCACAGAGCTCTAACCCCAGCTGAACCAGTCAATTAGCTGCTATATTACCACAGAGCTCTAACCCCAGCTGCACCAGTCAATTAGCTGCTATATTACCACAGAGCTCTAACCCCAGCTGCACCAGTCAATTAGCTGCTATATTACCACAGAGCTCTAACCCCAGCTGCACCAGTCAATTAGCTGCTATATTACCACAGAGCTCTAACCCCAGCTGTACCAGTCAATTAGATGCTATATTACCACAGAGCTCTAACCCCAGCTGTACCAGTCAATTAGCTGCTATATTACCACAGAGCTATATCCCCAGCTGCACCAGTCAATTAGATGCTATATTACCACAGAGCTCTAACCCCAGCTGCACCAGTCAATTAGCTGCTATATTACCACAGAGCTCTAACCCCAGCTGAACCAGTCAATTAGCTGCTATATTACCACAGAGCTCTAACCCCAGCTGCACCAGTCAATTAGATGCTATATTACCACAGAGCTCTAACCCCAGCTGCAACAGTCAATTAGCTGCTATATTACCACAGAGCTCTAACCACAGCTGCACCAGTCAATTAGCTGCTATATTACCACAGAGCTCTAACCCCAGCTGCACCAGTCAATTAGCTGCTATATTACCACAGAGCTCTAACCCCAGCTGCACCAGTCAATTAGATGCTATATTACCACAGAGCTCTAACCCCAGCTGCACCAGTCAATTAGATGCTATATTACCACAGAGCTCTAACCCCAGCTGCACCAGTCAATTAGCTGCTATATTACCACAGAGCTCTAACCCCAGCTGTACCAGTCAATTAGATGCTATATTACCACAGAGCTCTAACCCCAGCTGCACCAGTCAATTAGCTGCTATATTACCACAGAGCTCTAACCCCAGCTGCACCAGTCAATTAGCTGCTATATTACCACAGAGCTCTAACCCCAGCTGCACTCAGTCAATTAGCTGCTATATTACCACAGAGCTCTAATCCCAGCTGCACCAGTCAATTAGCTGCTATATTACCACAGAGCTCTAACCCCAGCTGCACCAGTCAATTAGCTGCTATATTACCACAGAGCTCTAACCCCAGCTGAACCAGTCAATTAGCTGCTATATTACCACAGAGCTCTAACCCCAGCTGCACCAGTCAATTAGCTGCTATATTACCACAGAGCTCTAACCCCAGCTGCACCAGTCAATTAGCTGCTATATTACCACAGAGCTCTAACCCCAGCTGCACCAGTCAATTAGCTGCTATATTACCACAGAGCTCTAACCCCAGCTGTACCAGTCAATTAGATGCTATATTACCACAGAGCTCTAACCCCAGCTGTACCAGTCAATTAGCTGCTATATTACCACAGAGCTATATCCCCAGCTGCACCAGTCAATTAGATGCTATATTACCACAGAGCTCTAACCCCAGCTGCACCAGTCAATTAGCTGCTATATTACCACAGAGCTCTAACCCCAGCTGCACCAGTCAATTAGCTGCTATATTACCACAGAGCTCTATCCCCAGCTGTACCAGTCAATTAGATGCTATATTACCACAGAGCTCTAACCCCAGCTGCACCAGTCAATTAGCTGCTATATTACCACAGAGCTCTAACCCCAGCTGAACCAGTCAATTAGCTGCTATATTACCACAGAGCTAATTCCCCAGCTGAACCAGTCAATTAGATGCTATATTACCACAGAGCTCTAACCCCAGCTGCACCAGTCAATTAGCTGCTATATTACCACAGAGCTCTAACCCCAGCTGTACCAGTCAATTAGCTGCTATATTACCACAGAGCTAATTCCCCAGCTGAACCAGTCAATTAGATGCTATATTACCACAGAGCTCTAACCCCAGCTGCACCAGTCAATTAGCTGCTATATTACCACAGAGCTCTAACCCCAGCTGCACCAGTCAATTAGCTGCTATATTACCACAGAGCTCTAACCCCAGCTGTACCAGTCAATTAGATGCTATATTACCACAGAGCTCTATCCCCAGCTGCACCAGTCAATTAGATGCTATATTACCACAGAGCTCTAACCCCAGCTGCACCAGTCAATTAGCTGCTATATTACCACAGAGCTCTAACCCCAGCTGCACCAGTCAATTAGCTGCTATATTACCACAGAGCTCTAACCCCAGCTGCACCAGTCAATTAGCTGCTATATTACCACAGAGCTCTAACCCCAGCTGCACCAGTCAATTAGCTGCTATATTACCACAGAGCTCTAACCCCAGCTGAACCAGTCAATTAGCTGCTATATTACCACAGAGCTCTAACCCCAGCTGCACCAGTCAATTAGCTGCTATATTACCACAGAGCTCTAACCCCAGCTGCACCAGTCAATTAGCTGCTATATTACCACAGAGCTCTAACCCCAGCTGCACCAGTCAATTAGCTGCTATATTACCACAGAGCTCTAACCCCAGCTGTACCAGTCAATTAGATGCTATATTACCACAGAGCTCTAACCCCAGCTGTACCAGTCAATTAGCTGCTATATTACCACAGAGCTATATCCCCAGCTGCACCAGTCAATTAGATGCTATATTACCACAGAGCTCTAACCCCAGCTGCACCAGTCAATTAGCTGCTATATTACCACAGAGCTCTAACCCCAGCTGCACCAGTCAATTAGCTGCTATATTACCACAGAGCTCTATCCCCAGCTGTACCAGTCAATTAGATGCTATATTACCACAGAGCTCTTACCCCAGCTGCACCAGTCAATTAGCTGCTATATTACCACAGAGCTCTAACCCCAGCTGAACCAGTCAATTAGCTGCTATATTACCACAGAGCTAATTCCCCAGCTGAACCAGTCAATTAGATGCTATATTACCACAGAGCTCTAACCCCAGCTGCACCAGTCAATTAGCTGCTATATTACCACAGAGCTCTAACCCCAGCTGTACCAGTCAATTAGCTGCTATATTACCACAGAGCTAATTCCCCAGCTGAACCAGTCAATTAGATGCTATATTACCACAGAGCTCTAACCCCAGCTGCACCAGTCAATTAGCTGCTATATTACCACAGAGCTCTAACCCCAGCTGCACCAGTCAATTAGCTGCTATATTACCACAGAGCTCTAACCCCAGCTGCACCAGTCAATTAGCTGCTATATTACCACAGAGCTCTAACCCCAGCTGCACCAGTCAACCGCATCATCATCAGCACTGCTATGTCTCAGAACTACCTGGATTCAAAGAGTATTTTAAATCATTTCAAATACTTGAGCAGGGCTTGATTGAGCTTGACTGGCTTAATGGAACCAATAGAATAGTCCCAAAACTGAAAACTCCCCGCCCCCGTCTGGCACTCCAGGCAAGCTCGAGCAAAGACTGAAAGTATTGAAAAGATTTCTAATAGTGTTTGAACCCAGGCCTGCTATTCGCTTCGTGAAGCTGCCTCATTCAGAAGCATAATTAGAATGATTATCTACATTAGCACTGCTACTGCTACATCCCATGAGTCACCCTAATGACAGAATACTAAATTACTGTTCTATCTTGTAAAAGCTGTGTGGTAAAACTTTTTGGGAGAAAAAGTGTTTTTCAAATAAACAATGACGATCACACTACAACTATCATCCATACAGCTATCATCCATCATCCATACAACCATCATCCATACAACTATCGTCCATCATCCATACAACCATCATCCATACAACTATTATCCATCATCCATACAACCATCATCCATACAACTATCGTCCATCATCCATACAACCATCATCCATACAACTATCATCCATCATCCATACAACCATCATCCATACAACTATCGTCCATCATCCATACAACCATCATCCATACAACCATCATCCATACAACTATCGTCCATCATCCATACAACCATCATCCATACAACCATCATCCATACAACCATCATCCATTCAACCATCATCCATCATCCATACAACCATCATCCATACAACCATCATCCATACAACTATCATCCATCATCCATACAACCATCATCCATACAACTATCATCCATCATCCATACAACCATCATCCATTCAACCATCATCCATCATCCATACAGCCATCATCCATATAACCATTATCCATACAACCATCATCCATCATCCATACAAGCATCATCCATACAACCATCATCCATTCAACCATCATCCATACAACCATCATCCATCATCCATATAACCATCATCCATACAACTATCATCCATCATCCATACAACCATCATCCATACAACCATCAAACATACAACCATCATCCATACAACCATCATCCATCATCCATACAACCATAATCCATACAACCATCATCCATCATCCATACAACCATCATCCATACAACCGTCATCCATACAACCATCATCCATCATCCATACAACCATCATCCATACAACCATCATCCATACAACCAACATCCATCATCCATAGAACCATCATCCATACAACCATCATCCATCATCCATACAACCATCATCCATACAACCATCATCCCTACAACCATCATCCATCATCCATACAACCATAATCCATATAACCATCATCCATACAACCATAATCCATATAACCATCATCCATACAACCAACATCCATCATCCATAGAACCATCATCCATACAACCATCATCCATACAACCATCATCCATCATCCATACAACCATCATCCATACAACCATCATCCATCATCCATACAACCATCATCCCCATTCTGCATGCGGGACATACACACACACACACCTCCCACACACACAGTCACTCACCAGTGTGTTGAATGCTTGCTGCTGGCCCTGGGTCTGGGGGTTGGGTAGGGGTATTAGGAGGCCACAGGCCAGGCAGTCACCCTGGCAATCACTCCGTCCTGGGGAGCACAGACACACCACCAGCAGCAGTATGCTCCACAGGGACCACTTCATGACTCACTACTGAGGGAGGGAGGGAGGGAGGGACGGACGGATGGGCAACAGGGACAGGAGGAGGGTGGAGGCCCGAGGGTGTAGGGTGTAGGGTGTAGGGTTTATGGAGGAGGGCACAGGCTGGTGGGAAGACACATAGGTGAGGGAAGGAGAGGTGAGGGAAAGGAGAGGTGAGGGAAAGGAGAGGTGAGGGAAAGGAGAGGTGAGGGAAAGGAGAGGTGAGGGAAAGGAAAGGTGAGGGAAATGAGAGGTGAGGGAAAGGAGAGGTGAGGGAAATGAGAGGTGAGGGAAAGGAGAGGTGAGGGGAAGGAGAGGTGAGGGGAAGGAGAGGTGAGGGAAAGGAGAGGTGAGGGGAAGGAGAGGTGAGGGAAATGAGAGGTGAGGGGAAGGAGAGGTGAGGGAAAGGAGAGGTGAGGGAAAGGAGAAAAGAGGTCATTTCAAAATGTTAATTTCAAAGGGGTGAGCAGGGGCACTACAACAACAACACCAACAACAACAACACCAACACCACCACCAACAACACCACCACCAACAACAACACCAACAACAATAGAGAAAAGTGAAATAGGTCAGGTGTGTCCACTTTCTAGAGACGATAGATAGACCTGTAGGGCCTGTTTTGTAAAGTCAATGGTGACATGACAGAGTTCTCAATCGGCCTACAGCAATGCAGGAGCAGCTGTTTCACACATAGTGCAATACGTTCATTAAAGAGCTACAAAGAGAAGTTCATTATCAGCCTCAGTAATTGTAGTATAAATTAGCTGCCTCTTGGTTTTAATGGGGAGGAAATTAATGAGAGCGAGGAAACAAGAAAAAAAGAGAGAGAATGAAGAGAGATGTGGGGGAACGCGAAGAAGGAAGGCGCTGCGGTGCGCTCACGATCCGACCAACTAACAAAGCTTTGCGCCTCTGACTCACATTGCCACCATACCCCTGCATTAGTCACCAACTTAAGGCCCAGGCTCTTTACTCCTGCATTAGTCCCAAATGGAGACCCAAATGGCACCCTGTTCCCATGGGGCTCTGGTGAAAAGTAATGCACTATATAGGGAATAGGGTGCCATTTGGTGGAATTATCTGATCATGAAGATAATAAGGCATTAAGATGTCATAATATGACAGTCGCTTTGGTCTTTCCAGCGTTCGAAAAATGACAGACTAGGTAAGGTGATTTTCAGAGGGAAATGATTAAAAACGATAAAAATTCTCTCTCATACCTATTAAATCTCACGCATCGTTAATGTTTCTTGATTAATTTTTGAGAAGTGACTTGATGGAGAGTTTTTTTTTCATGATCTTCTACTTGATAATAACTGTTTCATGTGTTTGTTTGAAATAAGTGTCTGCAGGGGAGAGGACAGTTCTTCAAGAAATGGCCACACTCTTAGAAAAAAAAGGTGCTATCTATAACGTAAAATGGTTCTAGGATGTAGCTCAGTTGGTAGAGCTGTTATGATTTACCAGTATTAGAACCCAAATGCAGACAAGTACACCAAGCCAGAGAAGGTTTAACAGGTTTATTTAAAATGTTCAATAGTCCAGGTTTCCAATAATAGGGGAAGAGCAAGTCCAGGTTACAGGGAGGGTAACAGATCCAGGTCAGGGCAGGTGTGGTACCGTAATGTCCTAGTGTCCGTGGTGAGTCCAAAAGAGAGGTCCGGTAGTGGAGAGCAGGATGGTGGTGGCAGGAGTGAAGCGGAGGCAGGAGTCAGGTTCCAAATATATGGTCGTCTTGACTATGATCTGACGATGAGTGGTAAGTTTGACCGGGTCTTAAAGGCTGAGGTGATTATGGTGAATGAGCTGCAGCTGGAACCCTGACTCCCGCACACCAGACTTCACTCCTGCAATCAAGGACAGACAGAGGGGAGGGAGAGAGCAGAGAGAGAGCTACCTAGCAGCAGTAGGCCTAACAGTACCCCCCTCTACGGACGCCACCTGGCGGCCGACGGGGTTTATCGGGATGTAACCTATGAAACTCTCGGACCAGAGCAGGATCCACAATGAAGCTCCTGGGCACCCAGGAACGTTCCTCAGGACCATAACCCTCCCAATCCACCAGGTACTGGAAACCACGACCCGGCGGCGAACATCCAGAAGTCGCCGGACAGTGTAGACCGGACCCCCACCCACGATCCTGGGCGGAGGAGGGGGACGAGAGGGCGGGCACAGAGGGCTAACCGACACAGGCTTAATCTGGGAAACATGAAAGGTGGAATGAACCCGTAGGGAGGCAGGAAGCTGTAGCTTAACCGCGCAGGGGTTAACAATAGACAGTATCTTGAACGGTCCTATAAAACGAGGCGCCATCTTCTTAGACTCCACCTTCAATGGAAGGTCCCGTGACTTCAGCCATACCTCTTGACCAGGAGAGTAACCGGGAGCCTGGGACCGGTGACGGTTGGCTTGCCTCTGCATGTACGCCGAAGCTCGGGACAGAGCTACCCTGGCCTTCCTCCAGACCTTGAAGCAGCGGCGCATGTGGGACTGCACCGAGGGTACCGCCAGTTCCCTCTCTTGAGAAGGGAACAGGGGAGGTTGATAACCCAGAGCACACAGAAAAGGAGACAAACCAGAGGAAGCGTTAGTCAAGGTGTTATGAGCATATTCCACCCAGGGGAGCATGGAGCTCCATGACCCAGGGTTAGACCCTGTGACACAGCGAAGAGCGGTCTCCATCTCCTGGTTCGCTCTCTCGGCTTGCCCGTTGGTCTGGGGGTGATATCCAGAGGACAGGCTGGATGTAATGCCCAAAGCTTTACAGAAAGCTTTCCACACCTGGGAGACAAACTGGGGACCCCTGTCAGAGACAATATCCGTGGGTAGACCATGAGAGCGGAACACATGTTCAACCAAAATATCAGCCGTCTCTCTGGCAGTGGGCAGTTTAGGTAGGGCCAAAAAATGAGCGAACTTAGAAAAACGATCAATCACCGTAAGAATTACAGTCTTTCCAGACGAGGGGGAAGTCCAGTGACAAAATCCATAGCGATATGCGACCAGGGCCGGCTGGGTATAGGTAGAGGTCGTAGATGACCAGCGCTGGCCTGGGTGGAGTTCTTACTTCGTGCACATACCGTACAAGCAGCAATGAAGGCTCGAGTGTCCGCCTCCATCGTGGCCCACCAGAACTTCCGTCGCACAAAGTCAAGGGTCCGCGAAACTCCAGGGTGACAGGTAAGGGGAGACGAGTGAGCCCACTGGAAGTACCTGGGAGCGAGCAGACTCAGGGACAAACATCCGGTTAGGAGGACCCCTCCCAGGGTCAGCTTGATGATGTTGAGCCTGTCTAACAATCCCCTCGATGTCACATGTGACGACCGCAATACTGCAGGTAGGAGGCAAAATGGGTTCAGGGTTACTACCAGTATCAACAGCCGAATGAACACGAGACAGGGCGTCAGGCTTGACGTTGCGTGACCCAGGACGGTAAGACAGAGAAAAATTGAATCTCCCAAAAAATAGTGCCCACCTGGCTTGACGGGGGTTGAGCTGCTTCGCTGACTGGAGGTAAGCCAGATTCTTATGATCCGTCCAAACGATGAAGGGTTGTTCCGCCCCCTCCAACCAATGTCGCCACTCCTCGAGAGCCAGCTTAACGGCGAGCAGTTCACGATTGCCAACATCATAATTCCTCTCTGCCTGAGAAAGTTTCCTTGAGAGAAAAGCACAGGGATGCAGTTTGTTATCTTCAGGAGAACGCTGTGACAACACCGCACCTACCCCAGTGTCGGATGCATCCACCTCCACGACAAACTGGCGGTCGGGGTCCGGCTGCATCAGAATGGGAGCCGAGGCGAAGCGATGTTTCAGTTCTTCGAACGCTGATTCGGCCCCCTTCATTCCAAGCGAACGGTCGTGAGATGGAGGTGAGAGCGGTGAGTGGCGCCGCAATGCGGCTGTAGTCCTTGATGAACCTCCTATAGAAGTTCGCAAACCCCAGAAATCGTTGAAGTTGTTTGCGGGTAGAGGGGCTGGCCAGTCCGTGACAGCAGAGATCTTAGCTGGGTCCATCCGCAACTCCCCTGAGCGATGATGTAACCCAAAAAGAGGTCTCAGACACATGAAATTCACATTTCTCCATCTTCACAAACAGTTTGTTCTCCAACAACCTTTGCAACACCTGGCGCACATGCAGTTCATGTTCCTGGGAGGACTCTGAGAAAATCAAGATATCATCCAGATAGACAAAAAACAAACCGATTCAACATGTCCCGAAGGACATCATTGACTAGTGCCTGAAAAACAGCAGGGGCATTAGACAACCCAAAAGGCATAACCAGATACTCAAAATGTCCCAAGGGTGTGTTGAAGGCAGTCTTCCATTCATCACCTTTACGAATGCGCACCAGGTGATACGCATTTCGTAGATCCAGTTTCGTAAAGATGGTAGCACCATGAAGGAGGGGAAAAGCAGAATTAATCAAAGGCAGAGAATACTTGTTCTTAATGGTGATGTTGTTAAGTCCACGGTAATCAATACAGGGTCTGAGGGTCTTATCCTTCTTAGCAACAAAAAAGAATCCCGCTCCTACAGGTGACGAGGAAGGACGCATAATACCTGCCGCCAAGGAGTCCCGAATGTAGTTCTCCATAGTCTCCGTCTCCGGCCGGGAGAGATTGTACAGGCGACTGCTGGGGAGCGGGGCTCCTGGCTGGAGGTCAATGGCACAGTCGTAAGGCCGGTGAGGAGGAAGAGAAGTAGCTCTGTGTTTGCAGAAAACGGATGCCAGGTCATGATACACGTCAGGAACATTAGAAAGATCCATGGACTCCAGTGGAGGTCGAGGCACAGTACTGGCAGGAGTCAGAGCAGAACACAAACAATTCACATGACAAAATGTGCTCCATGAAACAATTCTACCTGTCACCCAATCAATGTGTGGATTGTGTCTTATGAGCCAGGGGATACCAAGGACCAGAGGGGTCTGTGGGCAGTCGATAATATGGAATTGAATGTTCTCCTGATGATTTCCCGACACTCTAAGACAAACAGGAACAGTCTGATGGGTAATATGGGTCAACAATTGTCCATTCAGACCCTTAGCCTGCAGCGGACAGTCCATAGGAACAGTCTCCAAATCCATTTGTTGAGCCCACTCTCTATCCAAAAGCTTTCGTCTGCACCAGAGTCAATCAGCGCACTAACAGAGAGATTCTGGAACTGCCACTGGAGGGATGCCTGGAGCAGAATGCGGGGAGAAGAGGAAGAATCCGCTGCTCGGCTCACCAAAACTTCTCCCATTAATGATGAGCCGGCCCTTTTCCCCGGACGAACTGGGCAGGAAGGAACGAAATGACCAGCTTCTCCACAATACAGGCAGACCCGAGCCTGAATGCGACGTGCACGCTCCTCTGAGGACAACCGTGCACGACCCACCTCCATGGCTTCGGGTTCAGTGCTCCTCGTATCGACTCGGGAAGACACGGCTTTCTCCGTAGGGAAGATGCGGGGAGGAGTTTGTTGATGACAGACAGGTTGCTTGGAACTAACACTCCTCTCCCGGCGGCGCTCCCGAATCCGATTATCCAACCTGATGGTGAGTGAAATAAGATTATCCAGCGTAGGCGATTCATCATATGACACCAATTCATCTTTTAAAGTCTCAGACAAAGCATTGATGAACACTCCTTGTAATGCCTCGTCATTCCAACCACTCACTGCTGCTAAAGTCCGAAACTCCACTGCCATCTCCGCCACACTGCGAGCCCCCTGCCGAAGAGAAAACAACCGTTTCGCAGCCTCCTTGCCTCGTACGGGGTGGTCAAAAACCTTCCTCATCTCAGTGGTGAAGGCAACGTAAGCGTTGCAAATGTCTGACTGACTCTCCCAGACCGCGGATCCCCAGGCACGAGCGGAACCGCTAGTAGAGTTGATAAGGTAGGCAATACGGGCTCTTTCTGAGGCGTAGGTGAGGGGCTGTTGTTCAAACACTAACGAGCATTGAGAAAAAAAATCGCCACAGGTTCCCATGTTCCCGTCATAGCGCTCTGGAGCAGGAACAAAAGGCTCTCTGATCTGGGCTGAAGGGGTAGTAAGGGCAGACACTTGATTGGTGAGTAATTGAACCTGATTAAGCAGCACCTGACTGTCCTCAGCAATCGTCTTAAACAGGGTATCATGTTGGCCAAGTAAAATGCCCTGATTGGCTATGGCAGTCCAAATTTGAGTGCACTCTGGGGTGGTATCCAAGCTACTGTCTGCTGGGTTCATGATGGTCAGATCATACTGTTATGATTTACCAGTATTAGAACCCAAATGCAGACAAGTACACCAAGCCAGAGAAGGTTTAACAGGTTTATTTAAAATGTTCAATAGTCCAGGTTTCCAATAATAGGGGAAGAGCAAGTCCAGGTTACAGGGAGGGTAACAGATCCAGGTCAGGGCAGGTGTGGTACCGTAATGTCCTAGTGTCCGTGGTGAGTCCAAAAGAGAGGTCCGGTAGTGGAGAGCAGGATGGTGGTGGCAGGAGTGAAGCGGAGGCAGGAGTCAGGTTCCAAATATATGGTCGTCTTGACTATGATCTGACGATGAGTGGTAAGTTTGACCGGGTCTTAAAGGCTGAGGTGATTATGGTGAATGAGCTGCAGCTGGAACCCTGACTCCCGCACACCAGACTTCACTCCTGCAATCAAGGACAGACAGAGGGGAGGGAGAGAGCAGAGAGAGAGCTACCTAGCAGCAGTAGGCCTAACAAGAGCATGGCGTTTGCAACGGCAGGGTTCGATTCCCACGGGGGGCCAGTATGAAAAAAATATATCAAAATAAATAATGTGTGCACTCACTAATTGTAAGTCGCTCTGGATAAGAGCGTCTGCTAAAATGACTAAAATGTAAATGTAAATGTTCTTCCGCTGTTCCCATAGGAAAACCCTTTGAATAACCATTTCCACAGCAAAATGTTTCTATCTGGAACCAAAAATGGTTATCCTATCGGGATAAAGAAAGATATATAAACAACTTCCTTGAAGTATAGTTTTTTTTAAAAAGTTCTAATATTTCTGTACCCACTACAAGAAAAAATACTTAAATAAATGTAATTTTGTCCTTGAAATGTTTAAAGGGTTTAGAAGCCTTTTCTTTCTATTATTCAGCTCACTTCACTTGGATTTACAACGAGGTGTGCCAACAGCACTTTTCTGAATGGGCTTCAACATATTTGACAATACAAACTCTGTAGAAGAGCTCGGCTGAGTGACTGCAGTAGTCTGTCAGAGTGTCTGTTAGCAGTCGTGCTGGAGGAGAAAATGTGAAATGACTAATCTATATCTGCGCGAGAGAGAATGTGCTAATCCTATTAGAACACGTCTGTCTTGTTTTCTCCTCCCAGGGTAGGACTAGCTGATTATATCAGCCGCTGGCAAAAACAGCAGCGCACTCCTGTCTCCAGACCTGGGTTCAAATACTATTTGAAATCATTTCAAATACTTTAGCTGGGAGTGATTAAGGATTTCTGGTGCAATAAACCAACATAAATGTCGCAAAACTGAAAACACTCCCCTCTTGGAACTCCACACAGACTAAAGCAAACTCTCAAGGTATCTGAAAGATTTCAAATAGTGTTTGAAACCAGGTCTGCAACATCCCTGTACCGATCCTAACCCTGCAGTGTGGATCCACAGAGCTGTGGTATCACACAGGAGCAGGTTAAATCACTGTCAAAGAGCAGAAGCTGGGGATATGGGATAGGTACAGTATGTACTGTATTAAGGATTAATGTCAAGGTGAAGGAAGACATGAGACTGTGCAGGTACTGATTGTAACCCAGTGAGCAAAATGGGTTAAAAGGCAACATCAACCTTTTTTTGCCCACTGATAAGTGTCTCTGGATGAGAACGTCTGTCAAATGACTAAAATGTAAATAGAAATGTCAATTTAATGTCAGGAGGAATAGAGCCAAACCAATGTCTGTATAGGGAAATAACTATGAGAGGAGTGTTCAGTTCAGTTATACTGTTCAGGTCCCACTGGGCAAAAACTGGTTCAATCAACGTTGTTTCCACGTCATAAAAAAAAAAAAAGCAATGTGATGACGTTGACTCAATGTGGAAAACTGATTGGATTTGCAAAAAGTCTTCAAAGTAAAGATGCATTTTTTTTGTTGATTTCATGTTGAATTCACGTTAGTTGACAACTCAACCAAATGTAAATCAAAACTAGACGTTGAACTGACGTCTGTGTCTAGCGGGATGTTGCCTTTAGAGGTAGTTTCATCACGAGTACCCCTGCTGTTGGAATTAGCACTGTCTCCATGTCTGTTGAAATTAGCACTGTGTCTAGGTCTGTTGAAATTAGCACTGTGTCTAGGTCTGTTGAAATTAGCACTGTGTCTAGGTCTGTTGAAATTAGCACTGTGTCTAGGTCTGTTGAAATTAGCACTGTGTCTAGGTCTGTTGAAATTAGCACTGTCTCTAGGTCTGTTGAAATTAGCACTGTCTCTAGGTCTGTTGAAATTAGCACTGTGTCTAGGTCTGTTGAAATTAGCACTGTGTCTAGGTCTGTTGAAATTAGCACTGTGTCTAGGTCTGTTGAAATTAGCACTGTGTCTAGGTCTGTTGAAATTAGCACTGTGTCTAGGTCTGTTGAAATTAGCACTGTCTCTAGGTCTGTTGAAATTAGCACTGTCTCTAGGTCTGTTGAAATTAGCACTGTGTCTAGGTCTGTTGAAATTAGCACTGTGTCTAGGTCTGTTGAAATTAGTACTGTGTCTAGGTCTGTTGAAATTAGCACTGTGTCTAGGTCTGTTGAAATTAGCACTGTCTCTAGGTCTGTTGAAATTAGCACTGTGTCTAGGTCTGTTGAAATTAGCACTGTGTCTAGGTCTGTTGAAATTAGCACTGTGTCTAGGTCTGTTGAAATTAGCACTGTGTCTAGGTCTGTTGAAATTAGCACTGTCTCTAGGTCTGTTGAAATTAGCACTGTCTCTAGGTCTGTTGAAATTAGCACTGTGTCTAGGTCTGTTGAAATTAGCACTGTGTCTAGGTCTGTTGAAATTAGCACTGTGTCTAGGTCTGTTGAAATTAGCACTGTGTCTCGGTCTGTTGAAATTAGCACTGTCTCTAGGTCTGTTGAAATTAGCACTGTCTCTAGGTCTGTTGAAATTAGCACTGTGTCTAGGTCTGTTGAAATTAGCACTGTGTCTAGGTCTGTTGAAATTAGCACTGTGTCTAGGTCTGTTGAAATTAGCACTGTGTCTAGGTCTGTTGAAATTAGCACTGTGTCTAGGTCTGTTGAAATTAGCACTGTCTCTAGGTCTGTTGAAATTAGCACAGTCTCTAGGTCTGTTGAAATTAGCACTGTGTCTAGGTCTGTTGAAATTAGCACTGTGTCTAGGTCTGTTGAAATTAGCACTGTGTCTAGGTCTGTTGAAATTAGCACTGTCTCTAGGTCTGTTGAAATTAGCACTGTCTCTAGGTCTGTTGAAATTAGCACTGTGTCTAGGTCTGTTGAAATTAGCACTGTGTCTAGGTCTGTTGAAATTAGCACTGTGTCTAGGTCTGTTGAAATTAGCACTGTGTCTAGGTCTGTTGAAATTAGCACTGTCTCTAGGTCTGTTGAAATTAGCACTGTCTCTAGGTCTGTTGAAATTAGCACTGTGTCTAGGTCTGTTGAAATTAGCACTGTGTCTAGGTCTGTTGAAATTAGCACTGTGTCTAGGTCTGTTGAAATTAGCACTGTCTCTAGGTCTGTTGAAATTAGCACTGTGTCTAGGTCTGTTGAAATTAGCACTGTGTCTAGGTCTGTTGAAATTAGCACTGTGTCTAGGTCTGTTGAAATTAGCACTGTCTCTAGGTCTGTTGAAATTAGCACTGTGTCTAGGTCTCTGCCGATTCAGGGGTTTAACCACTTCTAGCCGACAGAATTTGAAATACATTTTTTATATAATATTTTTCACCACACACTTCCCCCCAATGCTGTGCGCAATCAAAGCCTGGGGACGAGTTTTCTCTTAATAAAATAGCATTTGTGTGGATATATGAAGTCATTCTATTATATCAAAGCCTGTGACAACATTATAGACCGCTTCTGCTTCTATCCTTTTCCAGAATCATCGTGTTAGTTTAATTGAGCATGTCTTTAACTGTTGTGACTGTTTCTGTCATGGCAGTATGACACAGAGATTGCATAGGGTTATTATGATGTAGAACAGATGGACAGCTTTAAGACAGACGTTCAAGCTCCACTATGCTTCATATTCAGGATCGTATTTATAATCCTTTTATACAGAGAAAAACAACAATAATCATAGCCTACAGAGAGAAAAAAATTATCTCATTCCACCTATCTAAAGACAAATAAAACCGCAGGCTACAGCTTGTATGGATTATAATGCAAGGTATTCAGATTATAATGCAGGGTATTCTGTCTGGTGTAATTGGGTACTAAAGGAGAAAGAGGAAGCAGAATGAAACAACACAAATTAAAATCACTGAGTCAAGCACTAATGGAAAAATATAAAACAATGGAACAGGCCTACTAGCTTGGCCATGACTGAGCTTAGAGCAAGCTACCTTAATAAACCCCTCTGTTAGAGCTAGCTACCTTAATAAACCCCTCTGTTAGAGCTAGCTACCTTAATAAACCATCCTGTTAGAGCTAGCTACCTTAATAAACCATCCTGTTAGAGCTAGCTACCTTAATAAACCACTCTGTTAGAGCTAGCTACCTTAATAAACCATCCTGTTAGAGCTAGCTACCTTAATAAACCATCCTGTTAGAGCTAGCTACCTTAATAAACCATCCTGTTAGAGCTAGCTACCTTAATAAACCATCCTGTTAGAGCTAGCTACCTTAATAAACCATCCTGTTAGAGCTAGCTACCTTAATAAACCATCCTGTTAGAGCTAGCTACCTTAATAAACCATCCTGTTAGAGCTAGCTACCTTAATAAACCCCTCTGAAGCACGTAGGCCTATAGGCATAAAGCTACATGATGCAGTGCACACTTGTACACTTAAAACAATACATAAAGGTACATGGTCCAGTGAACCCTTGTACACTACAAGCACTTCTCATAGATTAGTAATGAACATATTTAATTAAATCATCTTCCTGTTAGTAATTTATGATGATAAATCCGGTAATAACATTGAAAGTTGCAACTAATTAAAGATACCATGTACCTGCTGTAATGGCTTATGGTTGGAAATCAATTCTGCATGCTCACATGATTGGACAAATTACACACTCAAGACATCAAAGGGGTTCCTCATGAAAGCAGGTATATATCGCGTCCCAAATGGCACCCAATTCCCTACATAGTGCACTACAGGTGACCAGAGCCCTATGGGTGTATGATATAGGGAATAGGGTGCCATTTGGGATGCAGAACAACAAGATCTCACGGTCTGACTGCAGTTTTCAACGTTTGTCCATAAAAGTTTAGTTTTGGCGGGGTAGTGGGTTCGATCCCCGGGACCACCCATACGTAAAAATGTATGCACACATGACTGTAAGTCGCTTTGGATAAAAGCGTCTGCTAAATGGCATATTATTATTATTATATTTTTATTATTCATTCCTAATGGTTAAGGTAAGGGTTAAGGTTTGGGATAGGGGTAAAACAGAAACAACTCCACGGTTAAGTTTAGGCATGTATTCTGAATGGTTAAAGAAAGGGTTGATGGTAAACCGGAGCTCGTGGATCACCAAGGTAACCTGCCTAAATGACTACCGCCCCGTAGCACTCACATCTGTAGCCATGAAATGCTTTGAAAGGCTGGTCATGGCTCACATCAACACCATCATCCCAAAAAACCCTGGACCCACTCCAATTCACATACCGCCCCAACAGATCCACAGATGACAGAATCTCTATTGTACTCCACACTGTCCTTTCCCACCTGGACAAAAGGAACAGAAAGCTGTTTGTTGACTACAGCTCAGCGTTCAACACCATAGTGCCCTCCAAGCTAGGGACCTTGGGACTGAAAACCTCCCTCTGCAACTGGATCCTGGACTTCCTGACGGGCTGCCCCCAGGTGGTGAGGGTAGACAACAACACATCTGCCACACTGACCCCCAAAACGGGGGCCCCTCAGAGGTGCATGCTCAGTTCCCTCCTGTACTTTCCGTTCACCCATGACTGCGTGGCCGCGCACGACTCTTAACACCATAATTAAGTTTGCCGACAACACAACGATGGTAGGCCTGATCACCGACTACGATGAGACAGCAGTGTGGTGCCAGCACAACAATCTCTCCCTCAACGTGGGCAAGACAAAGGAGCTTATCGTGGACTACAGGAAATGGAGGGCCGAACAAGCCCCCATTCACATCGACAGAGTTGTAGTAGAGCGGGTCGAGAGCTTCAAGTTCCTCGGGTTCCACATCACTAAGGACCTATCATGGGCCAAACACACCAACACAGTCATGAAGAGGGCACGACAACGCCTCTTCCCCCTCAGGAGGCTGAAAAGATTTGGCATGGGTCCTCAGATCCTCAAAAAGTTATACAGCTGCACCATTGAGAGCATCTTGACTGGCTGCATCACCGCTTGGTATGGCAACTGCTTGGCATCCGACCGCAGGGCGCTACAGAGGGTAGTGCGTACGGACCCAATGCCATCCAGGACCTCTATACCAGGCGGTGTCAGAGGAAGGCCCGAAAAATTGTCAAAGACTCCAGCCACCCAAGTCATAGACTGATCTCTCTGCTACCACACGGCAAGTGGTACCGGAGCGCCAAGTCTAGGTCCAAAAGACTTCTCAACAGCTTCTACCCCCCCCCAAGCCATTAGACTGCTGAACAGTTAATAAAATGGCTACCCGGACTATTTACATTGACCCCGTTTATTATTTATTAATTTATCTTAATTGTTTTGTACTGAATCCCTTGCACTGGCTCTATGCACACTCACTAGACTATATGCACACACTCCCACATACTACACTGACACTCCAACACACACACACTACATACGCTCACACACACACACACACACACACACACACACACACACACACACACACACACATGCATATTAACACCACACACACTCACACACTCACACACTTTCACATACGCTGCTGCTACTCTGTTTATTATACAGTGAGTTATTTATCCTGATGACCTTTAACCCCAACCCACAGGTAATGCAACAAAATAAGAAAAACGCCAAGGGGGATGAATACTTTTGCAAGGCACTGTACTGTATTACCTCAATTGCCTCAACTACCTGGTACCCCTGCACATTGACTCAGTACTGGTACTTCCTGTATACAGCCTCATTATTGTTTTTATTGTGTTACTATTTCCTTTTTTATTTAGCAAATATTTGTCTTACTTTTTAACTCGGCACTGTTGGCAATGGGCTCGTAAGTAAGCATTTCACTGTAAAGTCTACACTTGTTGTATTCCATGCAAATTTGGTTTGAAATTTGGAGCTAAAGACAATAGCTAGTGTATATTTGGAGGTATAATTATAAGACAATAGCTAGAGATATAGGAGGGATGGTAAATATTGGTTAATTGTGAAACGTGTTAGTTTTAAGCAACCCACATGGAAATACATTTCAATCTGATCCTGCCAGATGAACACGACTCAATCCACAGGATCCCAAATCTAACTAACGAAATAATCAGAGTAAGCTGAATGACAACTGCTAATTTTTATTTTTTATTTTTATTTCACCTTTATTTAACCAGGTAAGCCAGTTGAGAACAGGTTCTCATTTACAACTGCGACCTGGCCAAGATAAAGCAAAGCAGTGCAATAAAAACAACACAGAGTTACATATGGGGTAAAAAACATAAAGTCAGAAATACAACAGAAAATATATATACAGTGTGTGCAAATGTAGCAAGTTATGGAGGTAAGGCAATAAATAGGCTATAGTGCAGAATAATTACAATAGTATTAACACTGGAATGCTAGATGTGCAAGAGATTATGTGCAAATAGAGATAATGGGTTGCAAAAGAGCAAAATAAATAACAATATAGGGATGAGGTAGTTGGGTGGGCTAATTTCAGATGGGCTGTGTACAGGTGCAGTGATCGGTAAGGTGCTCTGACAACTGATGCTTAAAGTTATTGAGGGAGATAAGAGTCTCCAGCTTCAGAGATTTTTGCAATTCGTTCCAGTCATTGGCAGCAGAGAACTGGAAGGAATGGCGGCCAAAGGAGGTGTTGGCTTTGGGAATGACCAGTGAGATATACCTGCTGGAGCGCAGACTACGGGTGGGTGCTGCTATGGTGACCAATGAGCTAAGATAAGGCAGGGATTTGCCTAGCAGTGATTTATAGATGGCCTGGAGCCAGTGGGTTTGACGACGAACATGTAGTGAGGACCAGCCAACAAGAGCGTACAGGTCACAGTGGTGGGTAGTGTATGGGGCTTTGGAGACAAAACGGATGGCACTGTGATAGACTACATCCAATTTGCTGAGTAGAGTGTTGGAGGCTATTTTGTAAATTACATCGCCGAAGTCAAGGATCGGTAGTTGAACGACAACTACTAAGTCAGCAGAAAGGCTGGGTGCTGTTGACTCTAGATGAGATTTTATTCCTCTGTTAATTGGGGAGCCAGTGGAACAGGTGAACAGGCAGACAGTTGCTATGATGCTATGGGGATGGAACACACTCAGCACAGTGGTAATGACGATGGTATCATGGGCCAGGGGGACACAGCAAGGTGATAACAATGTAACGAAACATGGGAAAAGCAACGAGTAATGGAAATACAAGGTTATTCAAGGTGGAAGGTATATACTGTAGAGCAGTGTTGCCCAATCCTGGTCCCATTGTAGTTTTTTTGCTCCAGAACTACACACACGGTTCCACTGATCAGAGGTTGGATGACGAGTTGATTAGTGGAATCAGGTGTGCAGTGCTAGGGTAAAAAACTAAACGCCCTCCCCTTCCTTTGGGTCCCCAGAACCCAGGATTAAGAAACGCTGGTATAATGTATATCACCAGAGATAGAAAATCCAGTGTGAATGAAAGGAACAGAACCCTCTGAAGCCAATGTAGAGCAAAGTACAGAAACGTGATGAAGACTGACTAAACGAGCACTAACAAGGTGCAAAAACAATGTAACAACCGTTCTGTCCAATTACATTACATTACCCTTAGGCATATTAAAGGATAAAACCCATGACTTGTCAACCGGGATGTCAATTTCTCTTATTAGATTCCCCCCCCCTCCCCAAAAAAAGATTAATATTATCTTATCCAATGCACGCAAGCACACACACACACACACACACACACACACACACACGGAAATCAAACTATACTCTCTCTCTTACCTTTATTTGTGGCTTATAAATCTTATCTCAGTCTCTTAGTGGATGTAGAGTGGCAGCAGTAGTATTAAGGTGGTATCCTTAGGCTTGGAGAGTTTCTCTGAACCAACTGTCTGCATGCTCCCCTCTCTGGCTTCTTATAGTGACACACCCGTTCCCCTAGCACATTACGCACCCCTCCCCCTCCCCCTCACCTCACCATTCACATAGCTGAGGGGAGGGGGAGAGGGGCGTGGGGTATACCCTGTGACGCACACAATGGAGATACCATACATGAGTTCTGTGATCAACGCTGACGTACTATATGAGGCATGGCCCTACATCACGTTTATCTCTTGTCCTCTAAGAACAAACTAATGGGATCTAAGAATATACACCATCTACGCTAAACTGCATCTACAGACTGTATTTGTATTGGTTTGATATCAAACCACTATCAAACCACTATCAAACCACTAACAAACCACCTTCAAACCACTATCAAACCACTATCAAACCACTATCAAACCATTATCAAACCACTATCAAACCACTATCAAACCACTATCAAACCACTATCAAACCACCATCAAACCACTATCAAACCACTATCAAACCACTATCAAACCACTATCAAACCATTATCAAACCACTATCAAACCACTATCAAACCACTATCAAACCACTATCAAACCACTATCAAACCACCATCAAACCACTATCAAACCACTATCAAACCCACAATCTAACGTCAAACTAAGCCACATTGATTCTAAAGATGCAAGTTAGAAACACAATCACAGAACAATCGATCAGTGATCAATAAACTTGTTCCTGACTTGTTCCTGGCGTAAAAAAAGATCTGTGATACTTTCCCAGACAAAGAGAATATAAAGCCAGAAGACCTCTAGATTCATTCACACTGGGATGAAAAACAAGTGCCCAAGGCATAGAGACCTCAGAGGACTCTGGTGCAAGACTTCGTGAAATCACATTCTGTGGAGACTGGTCCTAAAGAGCTGTGAAGGGTATAGTTTCTGTGAGATACTGATACTGAAGGAGGAGTTGTGTCCCCTGTCTACCAGCCTGGCAAACAAACACACACACACACACACACACACACATTCATCACAACTGATGCTACCAGACTCTTCTTTACTATAGCTAATACTGCACAATTTAAACACTCAGTATCTCTACTTTCTGCTATCAGTATCTCTACTCTCTGCTACCAGTATCTCTACTCTCTGCTATCAGTATATCTACTCTCTGCTATCAGTATCTCTACTCTCTGCTATCAGTATCTCTCTGCTATCAGTATCTCTACTCTCTGCTATCAGTGCTATCTCTGCGCTCAGTATCTCTACTCTCGCTATCTGTTTCTCAACTCTCTGTTATCAGTTTCTCTACTCTCTGCTATCAGTATATCCGTATCTCTAAATACTGCTGAACCTGTCCTGAACAGCTATGAAAGGCAGCCATGCTGAACCTGTCCTGAACAGCTATGAAAGGTAGCCATGCTGAACCTGTCCCATTGGGGGCATCTCTACCCTGCCTGGTTTATAGCACCCTAAAGCATCATCTGTCAGACCAATTGATCATAACTAATACTGCATGGACCCTTCATTCATTTAGTCTGAAAATAATACATTTTAAGCCAAGCTAATTTAAAAAACGAGATTTGGTTGAGGATGTTGCGCAGCATCATCGAGGACCCCACACACCCCAGCCTTAACGTCAGGCAGACGGTATCGGAGCATGAGGTCGGAGCATGAGGTCTGATATCAACAGGCTCAGAGACAGTTGTGGTCAGCCCACCTCATCAGGATCTGGTTTTGGTCCTTCAAGCGAGTCAGACCATTAGCTGTTTTCAGGGGGGGTTAAAGTGTCTCTGAGGGTGCGCATTCCCCAACAGCACTACTTCACTGTGGGAAGGTGAATTCCAGTGGCAAGGGGGGATACCCAGGACGACCAGTATCTTCCACAGCTGCAGGAGGCTGCCGGATCCCCAGTCTGTCTGCGTCCGCCTACCGTGTTCTGCCAGCATGCTGCTTTTCTCTCAGGGTGTGCTCCCCTAGCCTTTGTCGTACCAGACTAACCCACAAGGCAGCGGGGCAGTAGTTGATGGCTACCAGGACGTGTCCACACAGAGGTGGGCCTGTACAGACGCATCTCTGGAGCCCACTGCTGCTCCAAGATCCCCTGCCGGTTAGCCTGGAGTTTCAAGACAACCAGTTAACGTGTGCCACCACGAGGACGCCCGACAGGAATCTTGGTCATGGAGAGGCTTTGTACCGGCAAGGGGAGACTTTTGTGCATGAAGCTGCTCCCCAATTCACCACAAGGGCTAGCCGGTGGCAGCTAGCTGTAAGCGAGAGTATGCAAGCACGTGGTAAGCGGTCATGCAACTTACCTCTACCTAGGCACTACTGCACCAGACGCGTCACATGCACCCTGCGGCTGCACACACACACACACACACACACACACACACACACACACACACACACACACACACACACACACACACACACACACACACACATTCATCACTGCTGCTACCAGACTCTTATTTACTATAGCTAATACTGAACCATTTAAACACGTGCCCCCCCAAACTCCAGTCCCCTGTTACATGTGTAAATATTCTACAATAAATGGTTCCTTCCTGTATTATACTTATGCTGAAATATTTATTATATTCTACTGAGCCATTTATTTATTGTTGTTGCATTGTCGAGAAGGAATCTGCAAGTAAGCATTTTGTTGGACAGTGCGTATACCACGTTTATCCTGTACATACGACTAATTAATAAAACTTTAAACTTGAGGTCAGGGCACATGCCCTGTGTGCCTGGTCGGTATTCAGCCATGATTAGCTGACTAGACTAACTTACTAATTAAAAACATTGTTAGCTGACATGGCTAATTGAGTGACTGTCAGTGACTGACATAACAAGAGAGAAACTGCTGATGCACAACCAGATTGTGCCTTGTGTATTCTACTGTTCTAACTCTCAACAGTAAGTTGAGAGCTCGACTGAGTTTCACATTCTTATTATATTTTAATTTATTGCTTCCTGCCGCCGGTAGATTGACATAAAGTGTAGTCAACTTTGTTCTAAGGTCAAAAAGAATTTGATTAGTTTGTGGCAGAACAAATCCGATTGGTTTCTAAAAGGTTAATGGGCGGAGTTTAACAGATGCACAACTTTTGAAAACATGGTGGATGTTTGAACTGAGAATCTTGTAAATGAAAGGTTGAATTACAAGTTTGAAAATAATTTTTAATCATTATTGTGTTACAATAGTCAGACTTCATGTGACTATCTCTAAGATGCAACTGGTCTCCTGACTTGAAGCAAAAAGTAAAAATGTAGCAAGCTAGCAGCAACATGCTAAGCTAATCAGAGCACGCAAGCTAGCTAAGCATTTAGCAACCTCTTAGCTACTTATGTTGAATGAATACATAGAGCTAGCTAGATATCTAGGTGTCTAATATACAAGTAAGTCAGCTAACATTTGCTTTATTTAAAATTTTTGTTGAATAAGCTAAATGAAACTTTCAAAAATGGGGATGGACAGTTATGCTGCCCCGGGAGCAGCTACATTAAATGCTAAGCTAAACAGTGCTAGTTGGCTAGCAGATAGCTATATCTTACTAGTGTTGAGTCATAGAAAAGATCTGGCTAGCTCTCAAATATTTTACATTTACATTTAAGTCATTTAGCAGACGCTCTTATCCAGAGCGAAATATAACAGTAAGTCAGCTCCCACTTACTTTATCAAAATATTTAGTTGAATATCCTATATAAACTTAAAAATTGGAATGGGCTGTTATGCTTCCCTGGGGGCAGAAATGTAAAATGCAAAGCTAAATGTAGCTTAGCTGAGCAGAGCGCTACCTCCAACTAATGTTGAATTATAAAAGTAAAAATTGCTAGCAAGCTAAGTCTAAAATCTGCCAGTAGGTCAGATAACATTTGTTTTATTAAAAGTTTCGTTAGATAAGCGATATAAACAAAATAAATTGGAACATACTGTTTATGCTGCTTTGGGGTCAGAAATGCTAGTTTGGGTCAAGATCACTTGAGGCCATCAGGGCAGACTTCAAGCACAAAAGGTCATTAAAAAAAATATTAACTGCCCTCGGGGCAGCAATTTAAATGCACTGTTTAAATGCTTTCCCAGGGGCAGTAATGTTAGTTTGGGTAAAGATCACTTTTGTGCCCTAAGGGCAGACTTCAAGCAAATGTTTTTATTTCAAGCAAAAAGTATCTAAAATATATCCTATGGTTATCTTCACCCAAACTATCAATAATGCCCCTGGAGCAACGTTCCAATTTCTAGCTTATTAAGCATAATCTTACCAATTATTCTTGCTTCTTATCATTTTCTCGTTTACTGGCATATTTGAGACCTAGCTAGCTAGCTATATTTTATGACTCAACATTAGTAAGAAATAGTTATTTGCTAGCCAACTAGCTCTGTTTAGCTTAGCATTTAAATTTGCTGCCCCCGTTTTTTAAAGTTCATAAACCTTATTCAACTCAACATTTCAATAAAGCAAACGTTAGCTGACTTACTTATATATTTGGCACATAGCTAGCTAGCTCCATTTATTATAATAATAATAATATAATATGCCATTTAGCAGACGCTTTTATCCAAAGCGACTTACAGTCATGCGTGCATACATTTTTGTGTATGGGTGGTCCCGGGGATCGAACCCACTACCTTGGCGTTACAAGCGCCGTGCTCTACCAGCATGAGTAGCTAAGAGGCTAAGAGCTTGCACTGATTAGTTTAGCATGTTGCTGCTAGCTTGCTACATTTTACTCTTTGCTTCAAGTCAGCAGACCAGTTGTATCTAAGAGATATTGTCACATTTGTCTGACTACTGTAACACAACAATGATTTTAAAACGTTACAAAAACGTTAACTCAAAGTTTTATTATCCAAACCATGTTTTCAAAAGTTGTGCATCTGTTAAACTCCGCCCATTGACCTTTTAGAAACCAATCGGATTTGTTCTAAACCAATCAGATTATTTCTGCCCTAAGAACAAAGTTGACTACACTTTATGTCAATCTGCATGTGACAGGGGGCCCGTAAGCAATTGCTTATGTCGCTTATGCTTGGAGCCAGCCCTGAACCAAAGAATCGAGAAGAAAGAATGTGTTGAGTAGGTTATTGAGAGTAGCTGGATGGAAGTTTGAATATGAATACAGTGAGGGAAAAAAGTATTTGATCCCCTGCTGATTTTGTATGTTTGCCCACTGACAAAGAAATGATCAGTCTATAATTTTAATGGTAGGTTTATTTGAACAGTGAGAGTGTCACGCTCTGGTTCCGGGACGTTGTGAATGAACCAGGGTGTGTTTGTTTTGTTGGGTATTTGTTGTGGGGTTGGTTGTAAGGGTGTATTCGGTTGGTTGTGTTTTGGGTGTGTTAATTGTGGTGTCGTGTGACTCCCAATCGGAGGTAACGAGTGTCAGCTGTCGGCTCGTTATCTCCGATTGGGAGTCACACGACACCACAATTAACACACCCAAAACACAACCAACCGAATACACCCCTACAACCAACCCCACAACAAATACCCAACAAAACAAACACACCCTGGTTCATTCACAACGTCCCGGAACCAGAGCGTGACAGAGAGACAGAATAACAACAACAAAATCCAGAAAAACGCATGTCAAAAATGTTATAAATTGATTTGCATTTTAATGAGGGAAATAAGTATTTGACCCCCTCTCAATCAGAAAGATGTCTGGCTCCCAGGTGTCTTTTATACAGGTAACGAGCTGAGATTAGGAGCACACTCTTAAAGGGAGTGCTCCTAATCTCAGCTTGTTACCTGTATTAAA
Organism: Coregonus clupeaformis; assembly: GCF_020615455.1. Taxonomy (NCBI): domain Eukaryota; kingdom Metazoa; phylum Chordata; class Actinopteri; order Salmoniformes; family Salmonidae; genus Coregonus; species Coregonus clupeaformis. The sequence continues at coordinate 7,355,048 of NC_059224.1, read as the reverse complement.
GACACCTGTCCACAGAAGCAATCAATCAATCAGATTCCAAACTCTCCACCATGGCCAAGACCAAAGAGCTCTCTAAGGATGTCAGGGACAAGATTGTAGACCTACACAAGGATGGAATGGGCTACAAGACCATCGCCAAGCAGTTTGGTGAGAAGGTGACAACAGTTGGTGCGATTATTCGCAAATGGAAGAAACACAAAAGAACTGTCAATCTCCCTCGGCCTGGGGCTCCATGCAAGATCTCACCTCGTGGAGTTGCAATGATCATGAGAACGGTGAGGAATCAGCCCAGAACTACACGGGAGGATCTTGTCAATGATCTCAAGGCAGCTGGGACCATAGTCACCAAGAAAACAATTGGTAACACACTACGCCGTGAAGGACTGAAATCCTGCAGCGACGGCAAGGTCCCCCTGCTCAAGAAAGCACATATACAGGGCCGTCTGAAGTTTGCCAATGAACATCTGAATGATTCAGAGGAGAACTGGGTGAAAGTGTTGTGGTCAGATGAGACCAAAATCGAGCTCTTTGGCATCAACTCAACTCGCCGTGTTTGGAGGAGGAGGAATGCTGCCTATAACCCCAAGAACACCATCCCCACCGTCAAACATGGAGGTGGAAACATTATGCTTTGGGGGTGTTGTTCTGCTAAGGGGACAGGACAACTTCACCGCATCAAAGGGACGATGGACGGGGCCATGTACCGTCAAATCTTGGGTGAGAACCTCCTTCCCTCAGCCAGGGCATTGAAAATTGGTCGTGGATGGGTATTCCAGCATGACAATGACCCAAAACACACGGCCAAGGCAACAAATGAGTGGCTCAAGAAGAAACACATTAAGGTCCTGGAGTGGCCTAGCCAGTCTCCAGACCTTAATCGCATAGAAAATCTGTGGAGGGAGCTGAAGGTTCGAGTTGCCAAATGTCAGGCTCGAAACCTTAATGACTTGGAGAAGCTCTGCAAAGAGGAGTGGGACAAAATCCCTCCTGAGATATGTGCAAACCTGGTGGCCAACTACAAGAAACGTCTGACCTCTGTGATTGCCAACAAGGGTTTTGCCACCAAGTACTAAGTCATGTTTTGCAGAGGGGTCAAATACTTATTTCCGTCATTAAAATGCAAATAAATGTATAACATTTTTGACACGCGTTTTTCTGGATCTTTTTGTTGTTATTCGGTCTCTCACTGTTCAAATAAACCTACCATTCAAATTATAGACTGATCATGTCTTTGTCAGTGGGCAAACGTACAAAATCAGCAGGGGATCAAATACTTTTTTTCCCTCACTGTATGTCATTCTAATTTTGTATGAAATACTTTATGTGAATCATATATGTACCAGCTCCCCACATATTTCCTTTTAAAAGCTCCTTGTTGGTGCGATAAACGGCATGAAGAAACTCTAACTGTGGACTGACCATGGGTCAGCATGGGTCACCCCAGGAGACAGATGTATTGACATGCCATTCTCTTTACTGTCTGCTACGCTTTAAAAGATACGGAGAGAAAATAACAATAACAGCTCGGCTCCAGTCGAGAACAAATAATGATTCAGGAAACTGTCTTCTATTAAATGGAGCATGGAACTGAAATGCTGTGGAGAATGTCTCTCTCTCTCTCTCTGAGAGGTGCTGACACACACACACGCACGCACAGACACACACAGAGACACAGACACAGACACACACATGCACACACACACACACGCACACACACACACACTCTAGAACTAAACGAGAGGCTTTGACCCCAGTCAGAGATAATTACAAGAGCCACTTGATAATTAGCAACACAACAGCAACCTCACAGAAACACCATTCAGTTACAAAACACATGGTGATTAAAGCAGTAACTGTTGTTGGAATCATTATGTAGTTTACAGCCTCCCGTTTCCCATCTACCACACTCACACACACACACACACACACACACACACACACACACACACACACACACACACACACACACACACACACACACACACACACACACACACACACACACACACACACACACACACACACCATGTATTTAGAGGACTGAATGCTATACAGAACTAGCTGAAGGAATTCCATTTTTGCCCACAACAGTGGTTCGCAAAAGTCATTACAATACATCATAAGTACTTCGTATTGATATTAATAATGCCCAGGATTATTCCACTGTATGTGTATGCAGATGTCTGTGAGCTATGACTCTTATCAGCAAGCCTCTGATCATAAAATATAGTTCATTACCTGCAGAAGATACGCTTCACTGGGTTTTATCTATCAGGAAAGGCCCTCCATATTCCATAATCGTATTTCACATCCCATTGACAGATATCTTCTCTTCTCAATGCAGGGTTTGAGTCTCACATACACAAACACACTCACACGCGCGTGCGCGCGCGCACACACCCACACACACACAGAGGCGTGCAAGCACACACACACACACACACTCACTGACTTCACAATGAGTCATGGTGCAGCCTGTTCTGTACTATGAGATGACACACACACTAAACCTATTATCTGTCATCAGCCAGTGACATTGCTGCTGCTTCTACAAAAACCAATTGGTTGTGGTGCAGATTCTCTTCTTCTCACACGTGTGCGTTCTTTGTTTTCTTTTCAGCCAAATTGAATGTTGATTCAATCAGAAAAACCCACTGCAGCTCCCAAAAGCACCTGACTGATGTTACCAGACTGACGTTTTTCTTGAAGTGTGACAATTACAATAAATAAGTTATTCTTATAGCATAATATTCTTCTAAAATGCTGTTTTGTACGGTGCCCACTCAAAAATGTAGTTCACTACAATAAATATTCTGTCCCTGGTAGACCTATCGGGTCGGTTTCCCAGACGCAGAGTAGTCTTGGACTAAAAACAAATATTATAATGGAGAATCTCTATTGAGAATATTTGTTTAGTCCTGCTCTGGACTAATCTGTGTCTGGTAAACAGACCCATTATGCCCTAGAGGCAATCTAATCCTGGAATTATTAATAACTGGAAACTGTCTGACATATTGCTGTTATTAATCACTGAGATTATAATCTGGAGACTGGACTAGAGTAATGTTTTAGTCTGCCGCAGGGTCAATGCTAACAGTTGGACACAAAAATAATGCGATTTACAATCGTTTCAATGCTCATTTCAATCTAGAATCCTTAGTCTCTACATCCATTTTTGAATTGATAGATTCATGATATATACCCATTGGTTCTTTAAGAATATTGTATAAATGCTTCATGAGCTTAGTTAATCTCTTTTACCCCTGCAGATCAAACCCAAAAGCTTGTTTTACTCCAATGTTTGTAAACAATGTAAATGTAAACAAATACTGCTTTAGCCTCAAAACAATCATTTTTATATCATGGATGGTCAGTCCTTGCATCCATAGCTCTGTCTATGAATTGGTTACATTTCTCAAGGCCCATATGCCTCTCAGCTTTTTACGAAACAGAGGCGGGGAATCCACTTTGTAACTGTTACAATGAAGGACTCTAGCCTTAACTGTGGCAGAATCAGAACAAAATGCCTAAGATTGAAGCATGAGAAAATAAAGGCAACCACATTTATCTGCAGCTGACATCTGACTGTGAACACCCTCGTCTTAATTTTTGTCAGCTCACAATATGTGTATTTTTCAATACATCACGGTATTAGTTTTAAAAACTTATGACACATTTGTATGTTTAATGATCTAACAAATTCCACGCCATTGATAGGAGCGCATTAGGTATCCTAATTCTACATACAACATGTTCACCAGGGCTGTAATCATTAGTAATACACGTTTTGCAACGGAAACGACTGTTTCTATTGGTCTAATTCAGGTAGGTCCCTCAACGTTTCGTTTGGTTCCTAGTGAATACACCCCATGTTACAGAAAATGGTAGGAACATTTCTGCTCGATTGCGTGTTTCATTTCGGACAATAATACAGCGTAAGGCCGGAAACATTAGACAGCGGAAAAGACGCAAACTAGAAATTCTCAAAGTAGGCTATTTCTGAAATAACTAGCTAGCAGTCATGTCGAGCAAAGATATATTTCAGACACAGTTATCCCACATTATGGGGTTATTAGTTGAATCAACAGTTAGGGAGATGGGGCGACTCCTCGACGTGTGTGCTGCTGTTTTGGAGAATAAAGACAACCGTTTACTGGAGAGAGAAATGGAGCGTGTGAATACAACCAACAAAGTGAGTGAAGTTCATCATCAAACCAATAATCCGTGATCAAACCATATATATAAATAGAGGACTCATTTGTATATATGTGCTATTATAGGTTCTGTGACAGCATGGACAGCGCCATTGAAGAGACAACCCATAGGAATCCCCACGCAGTTGACTACTTTAAAATGGCGTAAGCCCTCAATGTCGCTGCCCATGCTAAATCGGGCTTTTGGCTACTAGAGGCCTCTATCATTCTCTATGAATCAAAATTTATTGAAAATTTGCTAGCTAACTTTAGCCTAGAACAGGGTTCTCCAACCTTGTTCCTGGGGCGCTACCATCCTGTGGGTTTTCGCTCCAACCATAACCTAGCGCACCGGATTCTCAGTTGAGTTACAACTGGGGTTGAAACGAAAACCTACAGGAGTGTACCTCTCCAAGAACAGGGTTGGAGTGCCCTGGCCTAGAATTTTTTTTTTTTTTTAGATGTTCTAGAAACCAGGCGGCCAGTGAGTGTTTATTTTGAATGGTCAGTGACGGTATCAGTAATTCAGGTAGTTCTTCTTATTCATCTTTCAGATGAAGTTTGCGTCATTCATGGAAGTGTTGAGTAAAAGCTCGATGGAGAAAATATCGTTACTCGTGACCGTGGACGAGATGGAGGTGAGAGCGGTGGAGAACACTGGTGGAGAAGGTGCGAGCGGTGGAGAAGAAGTAAACTCGTTTAACCCAGAAGTAAAATCTCGTGTAATTATAATCTGTCCTGGAGATGTTAGAGAAGCAGTTGCGACACAAAAAGGAGCAGTAAAGGGTGAGTGATTTGTGGTTGTTTTTACATGGATTATAAATGTATTGTTGTTGGATGTTCCCATAGAGAGAGTTAGAGGATGCAACGTTGTATCTGTCCCATTATAGTGTGTGAGAGCATGGGAAGCACATAGAGAATTATAGAGATATCGCTTTGCCTTCAGAAAGTATTCGCACTCCTTGACTTTATCCACATTTTTATTGTTACAGCCTGAATTTAAAGATGCACTATGCAGAAACCGCTCCGCCATTTACTGTTTGTTAAAATTCGAATCGTTCGCTTAATTTCAGTTTGTGACAAAACAAGCAAGTATAGTGTAGAGAATCATTGTACCATCTAAAATATTGTATATTCCGAAAGTATAAGACACAAAAAAACAACATAAGAATGAGAAGCATAGAAATAGTGCACAAAGAACAGATCTACCGCTTCTTAGACGTGCTTTAAATGAGTGACTGATCTATACTGAACAAAAAGATAAACATATCATGTAAAGTGTTGGTCCCATGTTTCATGAGCTGACATAAAAGATCCCAGACATTTTCCATACGCACAAAAAGCTTATTTCCTGTAGCACTAACTCCAAAAAGTTTTGGGACACTGTAAAGTCCATGGAGAATAAGAGCACTTCCTCCCAGCTGCCCACTGCACTGAGGCTAGGAAACACTGTCACCACCGATAAATCTACAATAATCGATAATTTCAACAAGCATTTTGCTACGGCTGGCCATGCTTTCCACCTGGCTACCACTACCCCGGCCACCAACTCTGCACCCTCCGCTGCAACTTGCCCATGCCCCCCCGCTTCTCCTTCACACAAATTCAGACAGCTGATGTTCTGAAAGAGCTGCAAAATCTGGACCCCTACAAATCAGCTGGGCTAGACAATCTGGACCCTTTCTTTCTAAAACTAGCCGCCGAAATTGTCGCAACCCCTATTACTAGTCTGTTCAACCTCTCTTTCGTAACGTCTGAGATCCCCAGAGATTGGAAAGCTGCCGCGGTCATCCCCCTCTTCAAAGGGGGGTGCCACAGGGTTCAATTCTTGGGCCGACTCTTTTCTCCGTGTATATCAATGATGTCGCTCTTGCTGCTGGTGACTCTCAGATCCACCTCTACGCAGACGACACCATTTTGTATACATCTGGCCCTTCATTGGACACTGTGTTAACAAACCTCCAAACGAGCTTTAATGCCATACAACACTCCTTCAGTAGCCTCCAACTGCTCTTAAACACTAGTAAAACTAAATGCATGCTCTTCAATCGAACGCTGCTGGCACCCGCCCACCCGACTAGAATCACCACTCTCGACGGGTCTGACCTAGAGTATGTGGACAACTACAAATACCTAGGTGTCTGGTTAGACTGTAAACTCTCCTTCCAGACTCACATTAAGAATCTGCAATCCAAAGTTAAATCTAGAATCGGCTTCCTATTTCGCAACAAAGCCTCCTTCACTCATCCTGCCAAACATGCCCTCGTAAAACTGACTATCCTACCGATCCTTGACTTCGGCGATGTCATTTACAAAATAGCCTCCAACACTCTACTCAGCAAATTGGATGTAGTCTATCACAGTGCCATCCGTTTTGTCTCCAAAGCCCCATACACTACCCACCACTGTGACCTGTACGCTCTTGTTGGCTAGTCCTCACTACATGTTCGTCATCAAACCCACTGGCTCCAGGCCATCTATAAATCACTGCTAGGCAAATCCCCGCCTTATCTTAGCTCATTGGTCACCATAGCAGCACCCACCCATAGTCTGCGCTCCAGCAGGTATATCTCACTGGTCATTCCCAAAGCCAACACCTCCTTTGGCCGCCATTCCTTCCAGTTCTCTGCTGCCAATGACTGGAACGAATTGCAAAAATCTCTGAAGCTGGAGACTCTTATCTCCCTCACTAACTTTAAGCATCAGTTGTCAGAGCACCTTACCGATCACTGCACCTGTACACAGCCCATCTGAAATTAGCCCACCCAACTACCTCATCCCTATATTGTTATTTATTTTTCTCTTGCACCCCAGTATCTCTATTTGCACATAATATCTTGCACATCTAGCATTCCAGTGTTAATACTAATTGTAATTATTTTGCACTATAGCCTATTTATTGCCTTGCCTCCATAACTTGCTACATTTGCACACACTGTATATATATTTTCTGTTGTATTTTTTGACTTTATGTTTTTTTTACCCCATATGTAACTATGTTGTTGTTTTTATCGCACTACTATGCTTTATCTTGGCCAGGTCGCAGTTGTAAATGAGAACTTGTTCTCAACTGGCTTACCTGGTTAAATAAAGGTGAAATAAAAATAAATAAAAAAATTCGCTCAAATTTTGCACACACATTTGTTTACATCCCTGTTGGTGAGCATTTCTCCTTTGCCAAGATAATCCATCCACCTGACAGGTGTGGCATATCAAGAAGCTGATTAAACAGCATGATCATTACACAGGTGCACCTTGTGCTGGGGACAATAAAAGGCCTCTCTAAAATGTACAGTTTTATCAAACAACATAATGCCACAGATGTTTCAAGTTTTGAGGGAGCGTGCAATTGACATGCTGACTCCCGGAATGTCCACCAGAGCTGTTGCCAGAGAATTGAATGTTTATTTCTCTACTATAAGCCGCCTCCAATGTCATTTTAGAGAATTTGGCAGTATGTCCAAATGGCCTCACAACCACAGACCACGTGTAACCACGCCAGCCCAGGACCTCCACAACCGGCTTCTTCACCTGCGGGATCGTCTGAGACCAGCCACCCGGACAGCGGTTGAAACTGTGGGTTTGCATAACTGAAGAGTTTCAGCACAAACTGTCAGAAACCGTCTCAGTGAAGCTCGTCGACCTCACCAGGGTCTTGACCTGACTACAGTTCGGCGTTGTGACAGACTTCAGTGGGCAAATGCTCACCTTTGATGGCCGCTGGAGAAGTGTGCTCAGTTCTTCCACGGCCTGCATACTCACCAGACATGTCAATCCATTGAGCGTGTTTGGGATGCTCTGGATCGACGTGTACGACAGTGTGTCCCAGTTCCCGGCAATATCCAGCAAATAATTATACCCTGATGAAGACAGCTTGTCTGTCAAAACGTTGGTTATCAGGTTATTAAATTATTGCGTCTGAGCTCTGAGATGAACAGTGCAAAATACAGAGATCCTTGATGAAAACCTGCGCTGAGGACTTCAGACTGGAGCGAAGGTTCAACTTCCAACAGGACAACGACCCTAAGCACACAGCCAAGACAACTCAGGAGTGGCTTTGGGAAAAGTCTCAATGTCCTTGAGCGGCCCAGCCAGAGCCTGGACTTGAACCCGATCGAACATCTCTGGAGAGACCTGAAAATAGCTGTGCAGCGACGCTCCCCATCCCACCTGACAGAGCATGAGAGGATCTGCAGAGAAGAATGGGAGAAACTCCCCAAATACAGGTGTGCCAAGCTTGCAGCGTCATACCCAAGAAGACTCGAGGCTGTAATCGCTGCCAATGGTGCTTCAACAAAGTACTGAGTAAATGGTCTGAATACTTATGTAAATGTGATATTTCATTATTTATTTTTTATAAATTTGCAAACAATTCTAAACCTTGTTTTTACTTTGTCATTATCGGGTATTGTGTGTAGATTGTTGAGGGGGGGAAACAATTGTAATCCATTTTAGAATAAGGCTGTAACGTAACAAAATATGGAAAAAGAGAAGGGGTCTGAATACTTCCAGAATGCACTGTAATTGACAGTGTAAAGAAGGAAGCCTGTGCAGAATACAAATATTAAAAAACATGCATCCTGTTTGCAACAAGGCACTAAAGTAATACTGCAAAAAATGTGGCAAAGCAATTAACTTTTTGTCATGAATACAAAGTGATATGCGGTGGTGTAAAAATACTGGAAAGTACTACTTAAGTAGTTTTTTTGGTCCAATTCACACACTTACCAATAGAACATCCCTGGTCATTCCTACTGCCTCACTAAACACACATGCTTTGTTTGTAAATGATGTTGGAGTGTGCCTCTGGCTATCCATCAATTGAAAAAATAACTATTGGGTACTTTTTCCATCACTGGTGATATGTATGGGGCAAATAAAACACATTACTGAGTTCCACACTTTTCAAGCATAGTAGTGGCTGCATCGTGTTTTATGTATGCTTGTAATCGTTAAGGACTGGGGAGTTTCAAGATGAAAAATAAAAAAACAATGGAGCTAAGCACAGACAATTCTAGAGGAAAACCTGGTTGTCTGCTTTCCACCAGACACTTGGAGACAAATTCATCTTTCGGCAGGACAGTAACCTAAAACACAAGACCAAATATACACTGGAGTTGCTTACCAAGAAGACTGAATATTCCTTAGTGGCAGAGTTACAATTCTGACTTAAATCTGCTTGAAAATCTATGGCAGGAAGTTACCGTGGTAACGCTACTCGAGTCATGTTTGTGCCTCTGCGATTGAGTGACTAGTAGCCGCGTTGTCTCTTCTGTAGCAGTTGAAACTTAAACATTGAAAAACAACCTAGCCAGGCAGTGTTACAGCATGAGGTGGAATAGGCTATAGGATTTGTAGTTTTTTTTGACTTTGTGCGATTTTTAATTTACCAGCTATGAACCAAAACGGCAAATACTTTGAAAACAGCTACTGCAGCATTTATTTTGCTATAAATGTGGTCATACTTGACTATTTTTATTCACAAATACGAGTGAAATGCTTGCACTGTGAAGCCCTAAGCCACCCGCCAACGTGGCTGGTGAAATGGATATCTTACCCGCATTGCCAAAATCTACCCGCATTTGGCGGGTGTTTAATTTTAGACCCTGTCAAGCAATAATCACCAACCAATTTGACAGAGCTTGAAGAGTTTTGGAAAAGATTATGGGCAAATGTTGCACAGTCCAGCTGTGCAAAGCTCTTAGAGGCTTACCCAGAAAGACTCACAGCTGTAGTCACTGCCAAAGGTGGGTTGGGCAGCCCTGGTCAAGGGGTTTGAATAGTTTCTGGAGGCCGTGTATATGGCCCATTATGGCGTTTGTGAGCGGCAGCGCCATTCAGGCAATTTTCATTTTGACGTTAATTTTCTTCTACTTGTATGAGTTGGCAAACACATTGAAAGGTTGCATACTAGGCTTGGGCGGTATACTGTACCGGGGTATTTGGAAATTTTATTTTAGTACAGTGAACTATTTCTTTGAAGTTTCTCAATACATTTCAATATGTGTAGCTACCTGCAGTCAACTTGTGCAATAGGTTAGGAGATAATGCAGATTGTGTTCATTTCATCTGCTACATTATTTGACATTATGAAGCTTACCGTAGTTCCCCAGAACAGTTGAGCCAGTCACGTGTTTGTTTGTAAATAGCACAACAGGAGAAAGTGAGAGCAGGTGAGTCAAGCTGTGTGTTTGGTTTAACTTGCTAGTTATCTCAGTAAGTGGCTGAATTAAGATGGGGCCTCATATAGCGTTAGCTTTCTACCGTGTTTGAGAAGTCAAAGCTTTTTGGATGAGTTATCTGTCCAGCTGCCACTGCAGCTTGATTTCCATTTTTTTTATCCCCTCTGTTCTCGGCCCACTCAGTCTGCTCCTCCCCTATCTTCTCCGAGCAGAGCAGGCAGGCCCGTTGTCGTAGCGACTCGACACCGCATGTACACATGTTGCTCCAGAGCTGGGTGCGGTTCTTCCTTCAGACAAGCATGCGTCAACTTTGTTCACTTGCACAATGTCTCTCGTTCACATTCGCTTGTAAATGTCCAAACTCAGCAAAGATGACATTCAGTAGCTACTATCTATACTTGTATAACTTTATGAGCTGGGTTGCCTGTCTTTGCAATTTAGTTTATTTTAGTTTGCTCGTTAGAATATTTAACTAGCAACCTCTATGGAAATTCGCTATTACTTGTGCTAATTTTGTTAGCATTCTGGTTAGACGCCCAATGGGCATTTTTGCGTATTTAGCGCCCCCTTGTGTGCTAATACCGTAAATACCGGGATGAGGGAAGGACAGTGTGCCAATATGAAAATCTGGATACCGCCCAACCCCAGTGCATCCTGCCACCTGGAGTTTTTTTTTTTTTTTTGAACAGGTATAAATAAAGTCAAAGGTTGGCGATTTACTGCAACCTACAGTTATGGAATGTTTGCTCACAAGTATAACTAATTGGCTGATTCCTCCTGATGACCCAAATGGAATCGTGATCCTTCCTTAACCCACAGGAAGTCCCGCCCAGTTGACTACTTTAAAATGGTGGAAGCCCTCAATGGCAGAGTCCATGCTAAAACGGGTTTTATCCATCTAGAGTCCTCTATATAACTCTATGGATGTTCCAAGTACAGTTGAAACAGAAAATGTCCCATTCCTGTGTAACATCAATTATATTACAACATTGTGTACATCTTTTTGTTGTTGCTACATTTAAATCACTTGTGATCGACCGGCTCGATTCGGTCTTATGTAGCAAAGTTTTTTTATTTTTTTTATTTTACATTGGATAAAAGTAGAGACTCAGAGCTAGAAAATGGTATATCATACACTTCAGTTGCAGGACAATGAGACACTAATCCTGCTTTGAAAGTTGATAAACTTTTGAGAAAATGGCCTTTGAATGTTTCGGTACATCTACTGGAGAGCTCTTCTTTGTCTACACCCATTCAGAATTGTTCACACCCTCTTAAGCCTTAGCCCCACCCATCTCTTTAAGGATTTACATGTGAGGCCATGTGCTAAACAGAGTGAGTACGGTAGTGGACTAAACAACCAAAAGATTTCAAGACTAAAGGCTGGTTTATACTACGTCTATCGACAGTTGTCGCAGTGACATCATGAACATTCTATTGTCATCCGACAAACTTGTCGTTATGAAAAAGTATAAACACAAAAACTACAGGCTGCATGGTGGTCCAAAATAGCATATCTAGTGTATTTTAACACCAATAAACCACCCGTTTAAAAAAATGAATTTAGTATATGTCAATCTAGCGAACCAGGCAACTAAAAGCAACATTCTAAACAATGTTTTGGTTAGTTTCTAGCTGTTAGCTAGCTAGCTAATGTTACGTTAGCTGGCTAGCTAGTTCAAAAAATGACCATGTAGCTGACAATGTCTTCACTTTAGCTCATTTGTCTTAATTATTACAGGAAAATAAACTCACAACATGATCATTATTGGTTGTGTGTGACACTAAATAAAAGCAGGGCATTCTACTCGAGAATTTTAAAACTTGGACACTCGTTGGCCTAACGTTATATCCTAATTTGACTTTGGTGCAGGTCATGTTCTTCACATTACCATCTCTGGTAAACACACACTATATCAAATAAAATAAACGTTTATTTGTCACATGCACAGGATACAGAAGGTGTAGTGAAATGGTTACTTGCATAGTGGAGTCTTTTGTTTAGACCTGTAGATAGCTCGCTAAACATTGAACCACAATCCCAATTCATAACGTTACTACCCTGCATGAATCTGCAGGTAGCTAAACAACCAGGTTCAATGTTAGCTAGCTAGCTAACATTAGGCTGTAACTAGCAATGCAAATGGCTCTGAGATACAAATAATATTACTACACCGATCATACACGTAACATTAACTAGCGAGTCAGCCAGCTAACGTTAGCTAGCTAGCTAACAGTACGCTTTAACTTGAAATAAAAAATACTTTTTGACAAAATGTAAACGTATATCTGAAAATGTAGCTAGCTGGACTATCTTACCCGTATACATGGATGGACGCTTCTCCCTCTCTGTCACGGATGCCATGGTTGCCCTTAGTTTGAAGATGTAATCCGGAGACAGGTGTTTTATACAACAGCCTTCTGTGTGTTCTCTTTTATACTCCCTCTGCATATTTGCAATCAAACGCCAGAATTCTCTCCATCTCCTTAGCTATCATACTCTAATTCCACTGATTTCAAAACTCGGTCCTCCAGAATGTGGAGAGCAACACTCCAGTTCTACTACGTGATATCTTTCAAAAAAGCCGCGTTAGAAAGGATTACCTACACATACTGAGCAGCTCATGTTATAGACAGAAGCGTGCTACATGGCAGACCAATCGAAACTCATCTCTCGGCATGTCCAGCCCATCCATTATCTCTCAGCCAATCATGGCTAGCGGGAAGGTTCCTGTCTTTTTCCGTGGCTAAACCAACTAGGCTCGTAATTTAACAATTGTATTCGTATTTACAGATGGCATAGAAGTTTGTTATTAAGGCACATGAAAGTTCACATGTTCCAGAAGGCATTTCTGCCAAAAAACGCATTTTGATCAACAACAACAAAAAAGTTTACTTTCAAACGCCTCTCCTGTGGAGTAGCGGTGTGCGACATACGCCTAGTTTCCTGAAACGAATCACATTTATCTCTCCTGGTTTCTTCTGCATGTGCACAGCAACCACCACAATGACCCTCTCTGTTACAGATGAGGGATCTTCTGAGTCTGACAGTCAGGAGGAAGACCCTGGCCTTGCACCCCTGCCCTCACCTTCATCAGACGAGGAATGGCTCCCCGATGCTGACCTTGACCCTCAGGCGCCATCTGCATCTAGGTTGAAGATACCCAGGTTAGGAAAAGCTAATAATTCCATACGGAAAGCTTTTGAAAATTAAACAGATTCAGCGCTGTTGCTAACTAGCATAGCTCCCTTTTTTTGTTTAGAATTCTTCCTCATTTATGCAAGGAGTTATGGGATATTAGAATCCTCTTGTCTTAACCTTTTCTCTTCAACCTAGATCTGCATCAGACCCAGACAAACAAGACGCAGGTAGGGATGGGGAAGATCCAGAGGTCCAATGTGGGGATTCTGCAGACGCCGCCCACCAGGGGCCCCTCATCTGTTCCCATTGTGGAAAATGTTTCAAGGAGAAATGGTATCTGACGAGACACATTCAGTCCCATACAAAGTCCTACAGATGCTCTCATTGTGGGAAAGGTTTTAATCTGGCTAAACAGCTTGCGAAACATTCAATTAAACACCTAGAGAACACCTTCAGTTGTACCGATTGCGATGCAGTGTTTCGCCAGAAATGTACTTTGCAGTCTCACAAGAAACGTCACAAAACGGAGAAAACGGTCACATGCGCGGTTTGTGAAAAAAGGTTTGTAGGGGAAAGGCACAAGTGCATTGTAAAAAGGAGGACATTCAGCTGCTCTTCCTGCCCAAAGGTCTTAAAGACCAGAGAAGGATTGTCTTATCACCAGGGAACACACTCCGGGGAGAGGAAGTATTGCTGTGAAACATGTGGCAAAACATTTTTCACCGCAGTGTCCTTAAAAACCCATATGATGACTCATAAAGAAAAGGATCGTAGCTGTACTGTGTGTGGCCAACCTTTCAACAATGGACATGCTCTCAGAAAGCACATGGTAGCCAGCCATCCTGGAGAAACGCCGGAGAAACGCTTCGTCTGCGACGTGTGCGGCAAATGTTTCGCCAAGAGAGACCATCTGTATAAACACATGAGGAGACACAAGGAAGAAAAACCTTTTTCTTGCGACGTTTGCGGCAAGAAGTTTCATTCTTCGGGTAATTGCAAAAGACACGAGATAACGCACACGGGTGAGAAATTGTATCACTGTGACCTTTGTGGTAAAAGTTTCACCCAGTCCGGAACCCTGACCATACATAAACTAAACACGCACACAGACGGTGAAGAAAAGCCTTCTTTCAAGTGTGAGATTTGTGGGGAAGTTTTTCCAAGACGTTACACCCTAAAAAATCACATGGTCACTCACACAGGGAAGAAACCGTGTCATTGTAGCGTTTGTGGGAAAGGTTTCTTTAGCAATCCTACCCTTAAAGCTCACATGCTCATTCACACCGGGGAGAAACCGTTCGAGTGTGATCAATGTAGGAAAAGGTTCACCCAGTCAAGTCATCTAAAATATCACGAGCGCCATGTGCACGCCGGTGTCAAACCATTCGTGTGCGACATCTGTGGGAAGGCCTATGCAAATAGACAGAATCTGAAACTCCACAAGTGCAGTGCTACTGCTAAACAGTAGCGCCACAACTAGGTAATTGGCACCCTGTCAATGACCAATATATTTTTGAATGGACCCATTCCAATAAATACCGAGGGTCTTATTCTGGTGACATGTTGATCGATCTTTGGCTGCCGTTTTGACAAATAAAAATGATCTCTTTTTTTTTTTGTCCATAATCATCTCATCATGTAGGCTATACAGTGAGGGAAACCTCAGTGAGGGTAGGCTATACAGTGAGGGAAACCTCAGTGAGGGTAGGCTATACAGTGAGGGAAACCTCAGTGAGGGTAGGCTATACAGTGAGGGGAACCTCAGTGAGGGTAGGCTATACAGTGAGGGTAGGCTATACAGTGAGGGTAGGCTATACAGTGAGGGAAACCTCAGTGAGGGTAGGCTATACAGTGAGGGGAACCTCAGTGAGGGTAGGCTATACAGTGAGGGTAGGCTATACAGTGAGGGTAGGCTATACAGTGAGGGTAGGCTATACAGTGAGGGTAGGCTATACAGTGAGGGAAACCTCAGTGAGGGTAGCCTCATTGTGATCTACGAGAATGGGCACATTCGCTATAGAACGCAACAGTTTTCTTGACAACCATCAGCAGAGTTGAAAATAAGATGGAAACCCATTTTAACTTTTTTATTTGGGGAACGTGGGAATTTAACCACCAAGTTACTGTGTGCTCTGTCGTCACGCACATCATTGTCAATTTGATGGAAACCCATCCCTGGTGGGAAAAATATGCAGATTATTTTTTTATGCAGATTTTTTTAGATTATTCTGTCTCCAATTGGATGGAAACCTAGCTACTTTAAGGAAAATAATCTGTGTTTTGTTGTCCCTATGTTGTGACTGTACTCCATTCTGTGTCCTAGCACCAGACAGACCATTTGTCAGTGGCTAGCGCTTTATCACGATGTCCTTGTGAATGTATTGATCCTGCTGATTTCTAATTTGGGACCTTCATATCGTAGGAGTCTCTTTTATTGATTGTCTAGTCATTATATATCAATATATCAGCTCATTTCCCAATGTCATCCGGATGCCAGGTCGTTATGAATTTAACTCCTTTCTGAGGTGAATGTCTGAGCACATTTTTTTTTTAACCTTATCTTTTGCTTTGATATCTAGATGAGATCAATGTTTTTCTGCTTTTTTTTATTTTTGTTGTTGACACTCAAATAACAGAGAAATGAGATGACAGAATTTGTGATTTTACCCCAGCATAGTTGCTTCGGCTTTAAATGCAAATATTCTGTATAAAGAAATTAAAAAACAAATTAGCCTCTGTGCATTTATTCTTGTCTGTCTCTTCTCCAAGCCAATCTGTATTAAAATATCTATCAGCACAATGGGATCTCTGGCAGCATATAATTTTACATTTTAGTCATTTAGCAGACTCTTATCCAGGGTGACTGACAGTGCATTCAT
This sequence comes from Coregonus clupeaformis, assembly GCF_020615455.1. Lineage (NCBI taxonomy): Eukaryota > Metazoa > Chordata > Actinopteri > Salmoniformes > Salmonidae > Coregonus > Coregonus clupeaformis. Next base: position 7,338,652 of record NC_059224.1, on the reverse strand, counting down.
CTTAATATAGCTAGATGGGACAACCACATCTCAGTCATAAACCACATTAGCATCCACAGTTTATTTTACAGTTGAAGTCGGAAGTTTACATACACTTAGGTTGGAGTCATTCAAACTCGTTTTTCAACCACATCACAAATTTCTTGTTAACAAACTATTGTTTTGGCAAGTCGGTTAGGACATCTACTTTGTGCATGACACAAGTAATTTTCCCAACAATTGTTTACAGACAGATTATTTCACTTATAATTCTCTGTATCACAATTCCAGTGGGTCAGAAGTTTACATACACTAAGTTGACTGTGCCTTTAAACAGCTTGGAAAATTCCAGGAAATTATGTCATGGCTTTAGAAACTTCTGATAGGCTAATTGACATAATTTGAGTCAATTGGAGGTGTACTTGTGGTTGTATTTCAAGGCCTACCTTCAAACTCAGTGCCTCTTTTCTTGACATCATGGGAAAATCAAAAGAAATCAGCCAAGACCTCAGAAAAAATGGTAGACCTCGACTAGTCTGGTTCATCCTTGGGAGCAATTTCCAAACGCCTGAAGGTACCACGTTCATCTGTACAAACAATAGTACGCAAGAATAAACACCATGGGACCACGCAGCAGTCATACCGCTCAGGAAGGAGACGCGTTCTGTCTCCTAGAGATGAACGTACTTTGGTGCGAAAAGTGCAAATCAATCCCAGAACAACAGCAAAGGACCTTGAAGATGCTGGAGGAAACGGGTACAAAAGTATCTATATCCACAGTAAAACGAGTCCTATATCGACGTAACCTGAAAGGCCGCTCAGCAAGGAAGCAGCCACTGCTCCAAAACCGCCATAAAAAAGCCTGACTACGGTTTGCAACTGCACATGGGGACAAAGGTCGTACTTTTACAGCCTCGAGTCTTCTTGGGTATGATGCTACAAGCTTGGCACACCTGTATTTGGGGAGTTTCACCCATTCTTCTCTGCAGATCCTCTCAAGCTCTGTCAGGTTGGATGGGGCGCGTCGCTGCACAGCTATTTTCAGGTCTCTCCAGAGATGTTCGATCGGGTTCAAGTCCGGGCTCTAGCTGGGCCACTCAAGGACATTGAGACTTGTCCCGACGCCACTCCTGCATTGTCTTGGCTGTGTGCTTAGGGTCGTTGTCCTGTTGGAAGGTGAATCTTTGCGCCAGTCTGAGGTCCTGAGTGCTCTGGAGCAGGTTTTCATCAACGATGTCTCTGTACTTTGCTCTGTTCATCTTTCCCTCAATCCTGACTAGTCTCCCAGTCCCTGCTGCTGAAAAACATCCCCACAGCATGATACTGCCACCACCATGCTTCACCGTAGGGATGGCATTGGCCAGGTGATGAGCGGTACCTGGTTTCCTCCAGACGTAACGCTTGGCATTCAGGCCAAAGAGTTCAATCGATGTTTCATCAGACCAGAGAATCTTGTTTCTTATGGTCTGAGAGTCCTTTCGGTGCCTTTTGGCAAACTCCAAGCGGGCTGTCATGTGCCTTTTACTGATGAGTGACTTCCGTCTGGCCACTCTACCATAAAGGCCTGATTGGTGGAGTGCTGCAGAGATGGTTGTCCTTCTGGAAGGTTCTCCCATCTGGAGCTCTGTCAGAGTGACCATCGGGCTCTTGGTCACCTCCCTGACCAAGGCCCGTCTCCCCCGATTGCTCAGTTTGGCTGGGCGGCCAGCTCTAGGAAGAGTCTTGGTGGTTCCAAACTTCTTCCATTTAAGAATGATGGAGGCCACTGTGTTCTTGGGGAACTTCAATGCTGCAGAAATGTTTTTGTACCCTTCCCCAGATCTGTGCCTCGACACAATCCTGTCTCGGAGCTCTACGGACAATTCCTTCGACCTCATGGCTTGGTTTTTGCTCTGACACGCACTGTCAACTGTGGGACCTTAGGTAGACAGGTGTGTGCCTTTCCAAATCAAGTCCAATCAATTGAATTTACCACAGGTGGACTCCAATCAAGTTGTAGAAACAGCTCAAGGATGATCAATGGAAACAAGATGCTCCAGAGCTCAATTTCGAGTCTCATAGCAAAGGGTCTGAATACTTATTTAAATAAGGTATTTCTGTTTGCAAACATTTCTAAAAACCTGTTTCGCTTTGTCATTATGGGGTATTGTGTGTAGATTGATGAGGGAAAACAATTAATTTAATCAATTTTAGAATAAGTGTGACGAGTACTGAGGATACGAAGAGGCAGGACGCAGACGTCAACAATGTAAAGGTTTGCTTAACACTGAGCAAGAGAACAACAACAGAGCGAGCACACGACACGACACTAACAATCACACACAACACGACCCTGAACAGCTATATAGTGGTGGTGATGAGATTGAGGTTCAGGTGCGCTGGAGGTGATTTAGGGTGCGTTGGGTATCCATTCTGGTGTTGCCGAGGGTGGTGCGCTCAGACCGGTGGCTCAGTAGACCGGCGAATCAGAGCGCCGGAGGGGAGCAAGGGGAGGAGACGTGACAATGAGGCTGTAACGTAACAAATGTGGAAAAAAGGGGAAGGGGTCTGAATACTTTCCGAATGCGCTGTATTCTTAAGATCGCAATAATTATTATTTTGATGGAAAACCTAATTTTGCTTCTTAGCCTACGTCGTACAATTACTTTGATAATTCCTTAATTCGCTCCATAACATTATGGAAAAAGGGTTTATTGGATAAATGTGGCAACTCCTCTCTTGCTGTGGAAATAAAGATTTGGACTAGTTTTCAGGCCCTGTGGACTGTTTTTGAGGGGGTCATTGGGCTAGAAATGTTAGCTAAACCTGGCAACCCTGCTCAAATCCAAGACTTGAGAGACAGCAGTTTGAGAAATTAAGAGTGAAAACTTGACAAGGACAAGTGACTATTGCTGGTGGACAATTGAATGCATTCAAATGACTTTTTTTTACACGTTTGAATGACATTTCTTTGATTACAGTTATCTGCTGTTTTAAGACATTTTTATTTTTGATCTGTGACAATGATGTTCTGCTCGCTCAGTCACACTTGCAAGCTCTCAAGGTTAATATGCGCTCTTGACTGGCCTGTGCACTCGCAGGACCCATCCTCTGCTCGTTCAACCATTTTCTTCTCTCTTGACTCAGTGTTTGCAATGTTTCATCTTGCTCGTGCACGCCAGCTAGTGCTCGTTCAACTTCTGAAACGGATTTCGGATTTGACACCATATTAAATCAAATCGAATTTTATTGGTCACATACACATTTAGCACATGTTATTGCGGGTGTAGCGAAATGCTTGTGTTCCTAGCTCCAACAGTGCAGTAGTATCTAACAATACATACATCTAAAAGTTAAAGAATGAAATATATAAATATTGGGACGAGCAATGTCGGAGTGGCATTAACTAAAATACAGTGTATACATATTAGATGAGTAAAACAATATGTAAACATTAGTAAAGTGACCAGTGATTCCATGTCTATGTACATAGGGCAGCAGCCTCTAAGGTGAAGGGTTGAGTAACCAGGTGGGAGTGATGGCTAGTTAACAGTCTGATGGCCTTGAGATTAAAAAACAGATTCTGTCTCTCGGTGCCAGCTTTGATACACCTGTACTGACCTCACCTTCTGGATGATGGCGGGGTGAACAGGCCGTGGCTCGGGTGGTTGATGTCCTTGATGATTTTTTTGGCCTTCCTGTGACATCGGGTGCTGTAGGGCAGGCAGTGTGCGCCCGGTGATGCGTTGGGCAGACCGCACCACCCTCTGGAGAGCCCTGCGGTGCAGTTGCCGTACCAGGCAGTGATACAGCCCGACAGGATGCTCTCAATTGTGCATCTGTAAAAGTTTGTGAGGGTCTTAGAGGCCAATCTGTATTTCTTCAGCCTCCTGAGGTTGAAGAGGCGCTGTTGCGCCTTCTTCACCACACTGTCTGTGTGGGTGGACCATTTCAGATTGTCAGTGATGTGTACGCCGCGGAACATGAAACTTTTCACCTTCTCCACTGTGGTCCCGTCGATGTGGATGGGGGCGTGTTCTCTCTGCTGTCTCCTGAATTCCACGATCAGCTCCTTCGTTTTGCTGACGTTGAGGGAGAGGTTATTTTCCTGGCACCACTCCGCCAGGGCTCTCACCTCCTCCCTGTAGGCTGTCTCGTCATTGTTGGTATTCAAGCCTACTACTGTTGTGTCGTCTGCAAACTTGATGATTGAGTTGGAGGCGTGCGTGGCCACGCAGTCATGGGTGAACAGGGAGTACAGGAGTGGGCTGAGCATGCACCCTTGTGGAGCCCCAGTGTTGAGGATCAGAGAAGTGGAGGTGTTGTTTCCTATCCTTGACTAGTCTCTCAAAGCACTTCATGATGACAGAGGTGAGTGCTACGGGGCGATAGTCATTTAAGTTCAGTTACCTTTGCTTTCTTGGGTACAGGAACAATGGTGGCCATCTTGAAGCATGTGGGGACAGCAGACTGGGATAGGGAGAGATTGAATATGTCCGTAAACACACCAGCCAGCTGGTCTGCGGATGCTCTGAGGACGCGGCTAGGGATGCCGTCTGGGCTGGCAGCCTTGCGAGGGTTAACACGCTTAAATGTCTTACTCACGTCGGCCACGGAGAAGGAGAGCTCACAGTCCTTGGTAGCGGGCCGCGTCGGTGGCACTGTATTATCCTCAAAGCGGGTGAAGAAGGTGTTTAGCTTGTCCGGAAGGAAGACGTTGGTCTCGGCGACGTGGCTGGTTTTCCTTTTGTAGTCCGTGATTGTCTGTATACCCTGCCACATACGTCTCATGTTTGAGCCTTTGAATTGCGACTCCACTTTGTCTCTATACTGGCGTTTTGCTTGTTTGATTGCCTTGCGGAGTGAGTAGCTACACTGTTTGTATTCTGCCATATTCCCAGTCACCTTGCCATGGTTAAATGCGGTGGTTTACGCTTTCAGTTTTGCGCGAATGCTGCCGTCTATCCACGGTTTCTGGTTAGGGTAGGTTTTAATAGTCACCGTGGGTATGATATCTCCTATACACTTCCTGACATACTCAGTTACAGTATCGGTGTATTCGTCTAAATTATTTTCGCAAGCTACCCGGAACATATCACAGTCCGCGTGATCAAAACAATCCTGAAGCATGGATTCCAATTGGTCAGACCAGCGTTGAATAGTTCTTAGCACGGGTACTTCCGGTTTGAGTTTCTGCCTATAGGAAGGGAGAAGCAAAATGGAGTCGTGGTGAGGTTTGCCGAAAGGAGGGCGGGCGAGAGCCATGTAAGCTTCGCGGAAGTTTGAATAACAGTGATCCAGAGTACTACAGTCGATATGTTGATTAGAACTTCGGCAGCATAGTCCTCAAATTTGCTTTGTTAAAATCCCCAGCTACAATAAATGCAGCCTCAGGATATGTGGTTTCCAGTTTGCATAAAGTCCAGTGAAGTTCTTTGAGGGCCGTCGTGGTATCGGCTTGAGGGGGGGGATATAAACGGCTGTGGCTATAACGGAGGAAAATTATCTTGGGAGATAATACGGTCGGCATTTGATTGTGAGGTATTCTAGGTTGGGTGAACAGAAGGACTCGAGTTCCTGTATGTTACTACAATTACACCATAAGTCATTAATCATGAAACGCACACCTCCGCCTTTCTGCTTCCCGGAGAGATATTTATTCCTATCTGCACGATGAACTGAGAATCCCCCTGGCTGGACCGATCCCGACAGAGTATCCCGAGAGAGCCATGTTACAGGCCCTGATGTCTCTCTGGAAATAAATGCTCGCCCTGAGCTCATCAACTTTGTTATCCAAAGACAGAACATTAGCGAGTAATATACTCGGAAGTGGTGAGTGGTGTACGCGCCTCCTAAGTCGAACCAGCAGGCCGCCTCGAGTGCCTCTCCTCCACCGGCGATGTTTTGGGTCAGCCTCTGGAATCAGTTCAATTGCTCTGGGGAGAGCGAACAAAGGATCTGCTTCGGGGAAGTCTATTCCTGGTCGTAATGCTGGTAGTTCTGGTGAGTTACCACCGCTCTGATATCCAATAGTTCTTCCCGGCTGTATCAAAATATTTCCTCAGCTAATAAAGTAAAAAATACATAAAAAAATAAAATAAGGTTACGTTTCCTAAGATCTAGTCACGAGGGCGCCATCTTGATGTGTGTTCATAAATTCAATCTGGAGTGCCAGTGCGCGCTCAGAGTGCCCTCTGGCGTTCCTAAATTCAGGTTGTTTGTTTGTAAATTCAGAGCGTTTCGCTCTTGGAGCGTTCAGAGCACACATTGGACGTTCTGGCTGAGGAGTAGGGTTGATCCAAGCATTCTGACTTCACAAGTGCAGTCAAGCACCCAAGCTAACGTTGGCTAACTACTTCCAGACAAATGAGAGAACACCTCACTCTGACCATTTTACTAGCCCTAGCAGAGCTGGTTAGGCTGTTTTCATGTTATCCAGAGCGTTGGTGACTAACTGTGCTGCTGGCAACAATTTAATTACGCTTTTTTGCCGACATTTACTGACACCGGCCATATTTAACTGGTGTTGAGCGTTTGTAAATTCGTCAGTTATTCTGGGCTCTAGCACACTCAGATGAGTGCTCTGAAATCGGAGTAGACAGCCAGAGTGAATTTACGAATGCACCCCTAGACTGAATAAATTATCTGTCGGCATTTATAAAATTGTACCGAAACTACCTGTTTCCATCACAGCTCTCGTTATTAAAAAAAAAATACAGTATGACTTTACTAGCATAAAAACTGTGGATGGAAACGTGGCTACTGACAGTCAGTGAACTAATATTGCATTGGTGACTATGGGAGACACACCCTGTTAAGTAGACCGCAACTGACACTTTTGTTTCAATGGCAAACGGCCTGGGTGAACTATCTTCATGTATCCACCATTTTCATTCAATTATATGAAACGTTCCGACATTGGACATTTCGAATTATATCAATAATGCATCTTCGTTGATTGGCCAATGATACAAGTTAACGTTATTACGTTATTACTGTAGCCAATCACAGCGCACGTTTGTCTAAGAGCGGGACGTTCCAAGGGGGGACAGAAATTCTTCAAATCCATCTTTGTTTTCATTTGACTCGACGATGGTGTTGTCCGTTTCAGATTAATCTGTTAGCCAAGTAAACAGATACACATAGCTATAATTTACTTTTAGTGAAAAAAATATAAACTCCATGGGTAAGTGTCATTTACGTAATGTAGCTAAATAAAAATGTTCCGATACGTTTAGCAAGCTGCAAGCTAACCAGTTAGCCAGCTGTAACTCCCAAGCCCAGAAGGACGCTCAATGGTTACCAAGGCAAGCGATTTAAAAGTCCAATTCTGGTAAATTATTTTTGAAAAGTGAAAGTCAGTTGAAAGAACATTGCTACTGTTATGTTCTTCTCAACTAGCTAGGTACCCACATTTGACTCTAGTATGTAAAGTTGACTAAATTTAGCTAGCTAGTTAGCTAACTACTTTAGCTACTGTTGTTAATGACTGTTAGTGAACAACATGTTGACAATTTAGATAATCAAGTTAACGTTAGAAAAGTCTCGCGGGCTTCTATGTAGTTAACATTTGCACATTCAAATAGATGGTAAATGTTATTAAACATTATACCGTCTATTCATTCATTTGACATTTACATTTTAGTCATTTAGCAGACGCTCTTATCGAGAGCGACTTACAGTAGTGAGTGCATACATTTTTATTTTACCATCCAAAGGCATTGTAATGCAGCTCTACTAGCATGGTGGTGGAAAATTGTGTTTCATAAAGAAAGTGTATGCCATTAAATCGAGTTAAGGAGGAAATAGACGCATTTGCAGCTTGAATGGAAGTTTTATTTATGAACCGGTCCACTGGCGATCCGAGTGTATAGCCAGTTGCATAAAATGCCTTTGGACAGTAAGATGAAATGACTCGATATCGCCATCTGCGGCCTTTGGGCTATTCACTAAGCCGTCTTCAGCCTGAGGGGATCTCCCCGACACTGGCCAAAGTCTCTGTCTAAACGCAAATGCGCCTCGTACTCGATACAGTTTTGGAAACATTTGTAACTTAACATTCATATACGCGAGGAATCAAGGAAATGCAATTGAGATTCTCCCCAATGGAGCATGACTGGGGAGGAAGTTTCTTATCTCGTTTTTGAAAATTCAGCTGGGTGCAACCAGGATACAACTTTGCTAAACTGCTTACATTAACTGTATATTTTGTATTTGAAAGATTCTTTCTCGCTGTTATTTCAGTTAAGTTCCAAATGTTTCCAAAAATGTATCGCAAGTGAGGATTAATTAACGTTTCTAATTGTAGTGGGATTGAAGTTCACATGGTCCCAGCTGTCCTCCAGACAATCTGCTGAGAACCCAAAACGGGGGAAGCTGGTAGCACCCTTGGGTTCTCGAGAGCTACTTGCTAGCTTGCTAAGTTTATTTGCTCAAACAGGAAAGGCTGAGATGATATCACGTCTCATCAATTTCATGATCGCTACAACTAGCTAACAATATTTTGTCATTTTGTAGACATGGTAAACTCAAACACTGACTTCAAACCAAGAATCTAAGAACAATCCAAGTTCCTGTTGATAATATGAGTCAGAAGATGGAGGAGTTGTACACCCTCGAGAGGGAGGTCGGGCGAGGTAGCTACGGTGTGGTCTTCGAAGGCCACATGTCCAAAACAGGCCAGCGGGTTGCCATAAAACGCCTGCCCTGCAGTAGCCCAGAGTGCATCGAGCTTTACCTCCAGGAGCTGTGGGCCATGAGAGCTACGGCCAAGAACCACCCCAACGTCATCGCCCTCCATGGCTGCCTGCTGCAGACCGGACCCAAGACCCTGCAGCCCCTCAGGCCAGGCAGGCTGCCTCTGGACCTGGTGGAGAGCGCCCTGAAGGGGAGCGTGGTGGGGGTAGAGCACAACCAGGAGGAGAAAGGGACTAAGTCGGACTCCTCCCGGTCTAAAACTAAGAATAGAACTAACTCGGGTGGTCTCTTCAGATCCAGAACCAAGAGCAGATTGAGAACTAACTCAGAGTCAGACTTCTTCAGGTCCAAATCCCAGGAAAGAACTAACTCTGACTTGTCCATGTCCAAAACGCCTGTGAGGAAAATTTCTGGCCTCTCCAGGCCCAGAAAGAGACCAGCCCCCACAGCAGAAAAGGAGAACCGTGGTCCCAGGCGCTGCTTGGCCCTGTGGCTGGTGATGGAGTACTGTGATGGGGGAGACCTGAACCACTACCTGCTGTCCAGACCTCCAGACAGCCAGAGGAACCACAGCGTGGTCCAACAGCTCAGCTCAGCCATGGCCTTCCTCCACCGCCTCCGCATCGTACACAGAGACCTGAAGCCAGACAACGTGCTGGTCTCTCTCACGCCTAACGGGCCTCTCGTCAAGGTAGGTACACTGAAATTCAAAGGGAAGTGAAAGGGGTGTGTGTGCAACCAGTGTAACCACGGTCCCCGCTGAACACTTCGGTGTAACCACGGTCCCCGCTGAACACTTCAGTGTAACCACGGTCCCCGCTGAACACGCTGAACACTTCAGTGTAACCACGGTCCCCGCTGAACACTTCAGTGTAACCACGGTCCCCGCTGAACACTTCAGTGTAACCACGGTCCCCGCTGAACACTTCAGTGTAACCACGGTCCCCGCTGAACACTTCAGTGTAACCACGGTCCCCGCTGAACACTTCAGTGTAACCACGGTCCCCGCTGAACACTTCAGTGTAACCACGGTCCCCGCGGAACACTTCAGTGTAACCACGGTCCCCGCTGAACACTTCAGTGTAACCACGGTCCCCGCTGAAAAGTACATGTAACTGTAAGAAAAGTTATACTAATTGGGTGAAAGGATCATTAGCTAGTATTTTTTTTAAACAGCCAAACACATAGTTCATTTAAATCCTGAGCTTGAGACTGTAATAATATTCACTGTCTTCTTCAATCTTACCTTCCTCTAGGTGGCTGACTTTGGCCTGAGTAAGATGAGCGTTGAGGGAGGCCAGGGGATGGAAGGAGACACTAGTCTGACCAGACAGCACTTCTCCTCTACGTGTGGCTCTGACTTCTACATGGCTCCAGAGGTGTGGGGCGGCCTCAGCTACACGGCCCAGGCAGACATCTTCTCCCTGGGGGTGATGTTCTGGGCCGTCTTGGAGAGACTCACCTTCCTGGAGGAGGGCTCCACACAGGAACAACTGGGTGAGTTAGAGAGAGGGAGGGAGGGAGGGCTCCACACAGGAACAACTGGGTGAGTTAGAGAGAGGGAGGGAGGGAGGGCTCCACACAGGAACAACTGGGTGAGTTAGAGAGAGGGGAGGGAGGGAGGGCTCCACACAGGAACAACTGGGTGAGTTAGAGAGAGGGAGGGAGGGAGGGCTCCACACAGGAACAACTGGGTGAGTTAGAGAGAGGGAGGGAGGGAGGGCTCCACACAGGAACAACTGGGTGAGTTAGAGAGAGGGAGGGAGGGAGGGCTCCACACAGGAACAACTGGGTGAGTTAGAGAGAGGGAGAGGGAGGGAGGGCTCCACACAGGAACAACTGGGTGAGTTAGAGAGAGGGAGGGAGGGAGGGCTCCACACAGGAACAACTGGGTGAGTTAGAGAGAGGGAGGGAGGGAGGGCTCCACACAGGAACAACTGGGTGAGTTAGAGAGAGGGAGGGAGGGAGGGCTCCACACAGGAACAACTGGGTGAGGGAGGGAGGGAGGGCTCCACACAGGAACAACTGGGTGAGTTAGAGGGAGGGAGGGAGGGAGGGAGGGAGGGCTCCACACAGGAACAACTGGGTGAGTTAGAGAGAGGGAGGGAGGGCTCCACACAGGAACAACTGGGTGAGTTAGAGAGAGGGAGGGGAGGGAGGGCTCCACACAGGAACAACTGGGTGAGTTAGAGAGAGGGAGGGAGGGAGGGCTCCACACAGGAACAACTGGGTGAGTTAGAGAGAGGGGGAGGGAGGGAGGGCTCCACACAGGAACAACTGGGTGAGTTAGAGAGAGGGAGGGGGAGGGAGGGAGGGCTCCACACAGGAACAACTGGGTGAGTTAGAGAGAGGGAGGGAGGGCTCCACACAGGAACAACTGGGTGAGTTAGAGAGAGGGAGGGAGGGAGGGCTCCACACAGGAACAACTGGGTGAGTTAGAGAGAGGGAGGGAGGGCTCCACACAGGAACAACTGGGTGAGTTAGAGAGAGGGAGGGAGGGAGGGCTCCACACAGGAACAACCGGGTGAGTTAGAGAGAGGGAGGGAGGGAGGGCTCCACACAGGAACAACTGGGTGAGTTAGAGAGAGGGAGGGAGGGAGGGCTCCACACAGGAACAACTGGGTGAGTTAGAGAGAGGGAGGGAGGGAGGGCTCCACACAGGAACAACTGGGTGAGTTAGAGAGAGGGAGGGAGGGAGGGCTCCACACAGGAACAACTGGGTGAGTTAGAGAGAGGGAGAGGGAGGGAGGGAGGGCTCCACACAGGAACAACTGGGTGAGTTAGAGAGAGGGAGGGAGGGAGGGCTCCACACAGGAACAACTGGGTGAGTTAGAGAGAGGGAGGGAGGGAGGGCTCCACACAGGAACAACTGGGTGAGGGAGGGAGGGAGGGCTCCACACAGGAACAACTGGGTGAGTTAGAGAGAGGGAGGGAGGGAGGGCTCCACACAGGAACAACTGGGTGAGTTAGAGAGAGAGAGAGGGAGGGAGGGCTCCACACAGGAACAACTGGGTGAGTTAGAGAGAGGGGAGGGAGGGAGGGCTCCACACAGGAACAACTGGGTGAGTTAGAGAGAGGGAGGGCTCCACACAGGAACAACTGGGTGAGTTAGAGAGAGGGAGGGGAGGGAGGGCTCCACACAGGAACAACTGGGTGAGTTAGAGAGAGGGAGGGAGGGAGGGCTCCACACAGGAACAACTGGGTGAGTTAGAGAGAGGGAGGGAGGGAGGGCTCCACACAGGAACAACTGGGTGAGTTAGAGAGAGGGAGGGAGGAGGGCTCCACACAGGAACAACTGGGTGAGTTAGAGAGAGGGAGGGAGGGAGGGCTCCACACAGGAACAACTGGGTGAGTTAGAGAGAGGGAGGGAGGGAGGGCTCCACACAGGAACAACTGGGTGAGTTAGAGAGAGAGAGGGAGGGAGGGCTCCACACAGGAACAACTGGGTGAGTTAGAGAGAGGGAGGGAGGGAGGGCTCCACACAGGAACAACTGGGTGAGGGAGGGAGGGAGGGCTCCACACAGGAACAACTGGGTGAGTTAGAGAGAGGGGGAGGGAGGGAGGGCTCCACACAGGAACAACTGGGTGAGTTAGAGAGAGAGAGAGGGAGGGAGGGCTCCACACAGGAACAACTGGGTGAGTTAGAGAGAGGGAGGGAGGGAGGGCTCCACACAGGAACAACTGGGTGAGTTAGAGAGAGGGAGGGAGGGAGGGCTCCACACAGGAACAACTGGGTGAGTTAGAGAGAGGGGAGGGAGGGAGGGCTCCACACAGGAACAACTGGGTGAGTTAGAGAGAGGGAGGGAGGGAGGGCTCCACACAGGAACAACTGGGTGAGTTAGGGAGGGTGTGTGTGTTGTCTCGACCTGTGGCAGCCTATGGAAAACAAATCTATGTTGACTCTCTGTGAAAAGATTCAGAGGGGTTAGTTACGCTCCGGTTTCATTTTGGCTCTTCAGAGTCGGAGGATGATGATGATGATGATGAAGCAGTCAGACTGTCAGATTTAATTCTCTAAAATGTCTCTGCGCCACAAGCAGCTCTGTTGGAGGGAAACGCTCTGCTACAGGTTTACAATAAAATACCTTCCTTCCCCACCTCGTTTGAAGTGTGTTATCAACCTGAATGAAAACGGCTCTTGTTACCGGAGACAATACTGGATTTGAATATAAAACGGGAAACTGAGGCTCCATTATGTTGCCCGTGGTCTGGTGGCTGAATGGATGGGGTGAGTTAGGGAGGGAGGGAGACTTCCCAGGCCAGTAAAATAGTGGCTCATTACTCCCCCGCCTCCGTTTTGTTTAGTCTTCCCAGAGCCCATGGATGGATGATAGTTGTACTACAGTAATTATTACAGTTGGTCATGTTCTCCTGGTTGAAGGATTAAAGATGATGGTTTGTTGTTGGTCTACATACAAAGATTATATTTTCACAGACTGCAGTACTGATATCTGTCCTGTACCTGTGTGTTCCTACGTGTATGTATGTGTGTAAAGGGGTCAGCAGGCTTCAGTTCGGCTGGCTCCTAGCAGGCTTCAGTTCGGCTGGCTCCTAGCAGGCTTCAGTTCGGCTGGCTCCTAGCAGGCTTCAGTTTCGGCTGGCTCCTAGCAGGCTTCGTTTCGGCTGGCTCCTAGCAGGCTTCAGTTCGGCTGGCTCCTAGCAGGCTTCAGTTCGGCTGGCTCCTAGCAGGCTTCAGTTTCGGCTGGCTCCTAGCAGGCTTCAGTTCGGCTGGCTCCTAGCAGGCTTCAGTTCGGCTGGCTCCTAGCAGGCTTCAGTTCGGCTGGCTCCTAGCAGAACTGGGCTAACCGAACCAGTGTTCCTGCATACTCCCTTTTAATATACCTTCACTTGAAAAATGAGAAAAAAGCGGTAATAGTACGGATTGTCAATTTTTTTAACTCAAGAAATCTGTAATTTTGACATTTTTGCCGAAGAGATCTTAGTCGCTCAATTGTACATCTAAATCAGATGTTTGGTACAGTATTTTTCAATGAAAATGTGCATTAAAACAAGTCGTCTCGTTGAATGATGACAAAGACTTTATTGAAGATTCCCTACTCTTGACCAATCACCGATGAAGGGGCGTAGACATCGGCTCCCGGGGGGAAAAAATGGTGTGCCCAAACAGCCGGAAAAAAACCCTCACCAAAGTCCAAAATGTCGTCATAATATATGCACAAACTCTAGCGAACTGTTTCGGCTGGGAAGCATGCGGACGCCTTAAGGATGTTTAGTACTGATATACAGTCTTTTTTTCCTGTGTGTTCCTACAGGTGCGTACGTGTGTAAGGCCCGCTGGCTGATGCCCCTGGGCGAGGCCTTGTGTGAGAACCCGGACCTCCAGGTGTGTATCCCCATGAAGTCCCGCCGCGCCCCACCTCTACCGCCCCCTCCTGGCCAGGCTGTCTGCACCCTGCTACTGGACATGCTGGCCTCCGACCCTGACGCCCGGCCCACCGCCGCCCAGCTGGAAGACAGGGTCCTCTCTGCCATGGGGGAGGACTCACAGTGACACGTACAACAGGCTGCGTCCCAAACCTTACCCCATATCCCCTTTTTTATAGTGCACTACTTTTGACCAGGGTGTACATAGGGTTTCGGTCAAAAGTGGTGCATTATACTGGGATATGGATCCTGGTCAAAAGAAGTGCACTAGATGGGGAATGGAGTGCGTATTGGGATGCAGAGACGGTGACCGAGCTTCTATATCCAATGTACTGAAACTCGTAGTCAATCTTATCTACTAGCTGTGTGAGGGACCGTGACGGAGGTAAACCCACAACCTTGGGTTGATGTTGCCACTAGTCAGTACCATGCTAACCACTGGTGATCTGTTTCTTATCCATATAACAATAACAATATGCCATTTAGCAGACGCTTTTATCCAAAGCGACTTACAGTCATGCGTGCATACATATTTTTGTGTATGTGGTGGTCCCGGGGATCGAACCCACTATCTTGGCGTTACAAGCGCCGTACTCTACCAGCTGAGCTACAGAGGACCACAATATTTTATCAATATATTCATTCTTATGTGGTCCGTACAGGGAATTGAACCCACAACCTTGGGTGACCAATGCCCTAGCCATCTAATGCTCAAAAAGCAATTTGTGCGAACTTGCCAGTATCATGGTAACCACTGGTTATCTGGAACAGATCTACTACTACACAGGAACCTACGGTTCTAAGATGTTTTTGGGGAAACCGGGCCCTAGTCTTATGACTCTGAGGGAAGCTAACTGTTCTTTTTGGTACACCAACAGACCTTACTGGGTTAGGGAGTGAGTGGGGGTTTTGTCTTCGATGCTACAAACAGTACGTTACATGCTTTCACTGTTTGGTTCGCTAGCCTATGGGGGCTACGTTTTGGTTAGAAATGGTCCCAGTTTGCACCAAATATTTATTGTTTCATTAATCATGGAATTTACTTGAATGATTTATAGCGCTGCTTGAAGATACCACTTGATGTATATACGTATTAAACTGTAACATTTTATTTTAAGGGAATGTGATTTAATAAATACATAGTTGTGGCGTTTGTGAGTGTCATTAGTGACTTTAATCAATATGATGCTCAGTTCATTTTTGCATTTGAGATACTTTTGTATACACAGTATTCAGACCCCTTGACTTTTTCCACATTTTGTTACAGCCTTATTCTAAAATGGATTAAATTGTTTTTTCCCCCCTCATCAATCTACACACAATACCCCATAATGACAAAGCAAAAACAGGTTTTTAGAATTTGAAATATCACATTTTACTTAAGTATTCAGACCGTTTACTCAGTACTTTGTTGAAGCACCTTTAGCAGCGATTACAGCCTCGAGTCTATTGAATGACTCTACAAGCTTGGCACACCTGTAATTGGGGAGTTTCTCCCATTTCTTCTCTGCAGATCCTCTCGAGCTCTGTCAGGTGGGATGGGGAGCGTCGCTGCACAGCTATTTTCAGGTCTCTTCAGAGATGTTCGCTCGGGTTCAAGTCCAGGCTCTGGCTGGGCACTCAAGAACTGGAGCAGGTTTTCGTCAATGATCTCTCTTTACTTTGCTCCGTTCATCTTTCCCTCGATACTGACTAGTCTCCCAGTCCCTGCTGCTAAAAAACATCCCACAGCATGATGCTGCCATCACCATGATTCACCGTAGGAATGGTGCCAGGTTTCCTCCCGAAATGACGCTTGGCATTCAGGCCAAAGAGTTCAATCTTGGTTTCATCAAACCATAGAATCTTGTTTCTCATGGTCTGAGAGTCCTTTATGTGCCTTTTGGCAAACTCCAAGCGGGCTGTCATGTGCCTTTTACTAAGGAGTGGATTCCGTCTGGCCACTCTTATCATAAAGGCTTGATTGTTGGTGTGCTGCAGAGATGATTGTCCTTCTGGAATGTTCTCCCATCTTCACAGAGGAACTCTGGAGCTCTGTCAGAGTGACCATAGGGTTCTTGGTCACCTCCCTGACCAAGGCCCTTCTCCCCCGATTGCTCAGTTTGGCCGGGCGGCCAGCTCTAGGAAGAGTCTGGGTGGTTCCAAACGTCTTCCATTTAAGAATGATGGAGGCCACTGTGTTCTTGGGGACCTTCAATGCTGCAGACATGTTTTGGTACCCTTCCCCAGATCTGTGCCTTGACATAATCCTGTCTCGGAGCTCTACGGACAATTCCTTCAACCTCATGGCTAGGTTTTTGCTCTGACATGCACTGTCAACTGTGGGACCTTATGGACAAGTGTGTGCCTTTCCAAATCATGTCCAATCAATTGAATTTACCACAGGTGGTAGAAACATCTCAAGGATGACCAATGGAAACAGGATGCACCTGAGCTCAATTTCGAGTCTCATAGCAAACGGTCTGAATAGTTATGTAAATAAGGTATTTCTGTTTTTTATTTGTAATAAATGAACTTTGTCATTATATGGTATTGTGTGTAGATTACAATTTTTATTTATTTATTCCATTTTAGAATAAGGCTGTAAGGTAACAGAATGTGGAAAAAGTGAAGGGGTCTGAATACTTAACGAATGCACTGTATAGAGTATGTGGACACCCCTTCAAATTAGTCAATTCTGCTATTTCAGCCACACCCGTTGCTGACAGTTGTATAAAATCGAGCACACAGCCATGCAATCTCCATAGACAAACATTGACAGTAGAATGGCCTTACTGAAGATGAACATGGTACCGTCGTAGGATGCCACCTTTCCAACAAGTCAGTTCGTTAAATTTCTGCCCTGCTAGAGCTGCCCCCGGTCGACTGTAAGTGCTGTTATTGTGAAGTGGAAACGTCTAGGAGCAACAACGGCTCAGCCGTGAAGTGGTAGGCCACACAAGCTCACATAATGGGACCGCCGAGTGCTGAAGCGTGTAAAAATCGTCTGTCCTCGGTTGCAACACTCACTACCGAGTTCCAAACTGCCTCTGGAAGCAACGTTAGCATAAGAATTGTTCGTCGGGAGCTTCATGAAATGGGTTTCCATGGCTGAGCAGCCGCACACAAGCCTAAGATCACCATGCGCAATGCCAAGCGACGGCTAGAGTGGTGTAAAGCTGGCCGCCATTAGACTCTGGAGCAGTGGAAATGCGTTCTCTGGAGTGATGAATCACGCTTCACCATCTGGCAGTCCGACGGACGAATCTGGGTTTGGCAGATGCAAGGTGAACCTTACCTGCCCCAATGCATAGTGCCAACTGTAAAGTTTGGTGGAGGAGGAATGGTCTGGGGCTTTTTCATGGTTCAGGCTAGGTCCCTTAGTTCCAGTGAAGGGAATTCTTAATGCTACAGCATACACTGGCATTCTTAATGGCAACAGTTTGGGGAAGGGTGTTTCCTGTTTCAGCATCACAATGCCCCCATGCACAAAGCGAGGTCCATACAGAAATGGCTTGTTGAGATCAGTGTGGAAGAACTTGACTGGTCTGCACAGAGCCCTGACCTCAAACCAATTTGGGATGAATTGGAATGCCGACTGCAAGCCAGGCCTAATTGCCCAACATTAGTGCCCGACCTCAAAGGGGGGACCAAATCTATATTAATGCCCATGATTTTGGAATGAGTTGTTCGACAAGCAGGTGTCGACATACTTTTGATCATGTAGTGTATTTAGAATGGCGTTATGTCAATCGAGCAGGTGAGATTTTTTATGTATCTTTTTCAGTGTATCAGTTTAGATTGAGTCAATTTAGGGTGATTTTGGGTCCTGTCATAAACTTGTTGCTGAGCAACCCACACATTGAGAGAGTCCAACAGCGTTTCATGGGCTGTTGTAATAATAATAATATGCCATTTAGCAGACGCTTTTATCCAAAGCGATTTACAGTCATGCGCGCATACATTTTTTTTTCGTGTATGGGTGGTCCCGTGGATCGAAGCCACTACCTTGGCGTTACAAGCGCCATGCTCTACCAGCTGAGCTACAGAGGACCACTCCTCAACCCCTCCAGGCTATGCTTTAGTTGATATGATTCTGCCAGTCACAGCAAGCCTGAGAGTTGGTACACACCAATTTACACAAATCCTGAACTCATCTCACCAAAATGATGTTTTCGCTCTCAGCGATTTGGGCGAAAACTTTAATTTAGTTTGACTCATGCAAACGTGACCAACTTTGCCATGATTCATGTATACAGTGGATAGTCGTTTTAGATTTCACAGCTAATAACAGACAGAGAGAGAGCAGGAGCAGAAGGGGAGATAAGCGGTATTGGCCCCATTGCGTCAGTGTTGAAAGTGAAACAGTAACACACAGTAAAGTCACGACATTGGTTCCAGGGAATTACGCAGCGCACAGTAGGGCTTTCTCGTTCAGACTTAATTATCTTTGACTCCACCAACACCACACTGACTGAAGAATTGTGGGAATATGTGACATGGGGCACGTTCGAGCGGATCACTTTTGATCTTTCAAAGTGTGTTGCATTATGGTGATAAAAATGATCCTACTAACCCCTATATGTCGACAGCATGAACTTTACAAAAATCGTGTGATCAAAGGTTATGAAGTTTTGACTGCAGTCGACAGCAAGTTTGTGCAGTTGCTGTTCACCAACTTCATCCTGCAGCCATCGCTTGCATTGTGGGAGACTCTATTGTCAACCAATCATTCGGTTTTTTCCCTGTTGTTGACTCATGCAAACGTGACCCAAGACATGAATGAAACAGGAACCAAACTTTGCCATGATTCATGTATACAGTGGATATATACAAATGGATGTGATGTTTGAGGCTCTCTCACTAATTGATTGTACACACATGATTTGTGGTCCTCTGTAGCTCAATTGGTAGAGCATGGCGCTTGTAACGCCTGGGTAGTGGGTTCGATCCCCGGGACCACCCATAAGTAAAAAAATGTATGCACGCATGACTGTAAGTCGCTTTGGATAAAAGCGTTTGCTAAATGGCATATTAATTAATGATTTCGGTGTTGGAGCCATGTTTATTTCAACATGATATAAAGAAACCCTTTTAGAAATACTGCCATGTTGATCTGAGCGTTGCTGTTGGAAAACCACATTAGCGTCCAACTTTCGGCTGTCGCATATGCACCTCCCCCGAATTCACTCCTCCACTTTCATCTACAGCCGGTTGATTTAGCCTTGCCTCTTAAACGTGCCCATGGTCTCCACATAAGAGGTTTCAGTTACAAAGAGGGTCAGTTTATTGTTAGCCGTAATTCAAATGACAGGCCTCCTATTTGGAGAGTGGCTACATCCCGAATGGTACCCTGTTCCCAATAGGGCTCTGGTCAAAGGTAGTGCACTGTATAGGGAACAGGATGCCGTTTGGGATGCAGTCAGTGGGACTGATCAGGCCACTCAGTCAGTGCTGTTGATTGAGGACTGATAGAGATGTAATTGGACTGGCTCCTAGAACACATCATCGTCATCATAGGAAGTGCTGCCATGATGATGGAGCCAGATACTTTACCGCAAATGGCCTTTAAGAGACAAACGCAGATTTTTTGGGGGAAAAATTTAAATGTTCTATTATTTTCGGACAGCTGAAAAAAGTTACAGTTGATAATTCTCTACTCTGTTTTTGACAGGAAACTCATGCAGTATAATTAGATTTTTTTAAAAATCTTATCAACACAGGCATTCTCTGATATATCCGTTTGTGACTAGAGATGTTATTAATCAGTCTTGGTGCTAATCTCGGGGAAGAGAGATTACCATGTAGCAAACACATTTGTTTACGTTTACACTAAATGGTTTACTGAATCCCCATGTTAAACAATAGTAACACTTTTCATACAAACATTTTCCCATTCGTTTCATGTTCCTAGAATTAATCGTTCCATTTATGTGCATGCTTTCAGATGGATAAGCTTTCTAAACCGAGTTGAATAGTAAATGCAGTTTATAATACAAATGCATGCTCAATGAGGAAATTACATGGGGCAATTCTCCAAGTCTCCAGTCACACATTCTGTATTACCATGCTGTTTATGTTAACAGTTCTACCATAATCCAAGCTGTGTAATGTTTCTAACCTGGGCCCAGATCTGTTTGTGCTATCATTCTCCTCCTTGTGATGCCAAACATAACGAGTGGCATGATGGCACAAACAGACCGGTACCCAGGCTATAATATTTCTTATGTATTTATGGAAAATACAGTGGGGGGAAAAAAGTATTTAGTCAGCCACCAATTGTGCAAGTTCTCCCACTTAAAAAGATGAGAGAGGCCTGTAATTTTCATCATAGGTACACGTCAACTATGACAGACAAATTGAGAATTTTTTTCTCCAGAAAATCACATTGTAGGATTTTTAATGAATTTATTTGCAAATTATGGTGGAAAATAAGTATTTGGTCACCTACAAACAAGCAAGATTTCTGGCTCTCACAGACCTGTAACTTCTTTAAGAGGCTCCTCTGTCCTCCACTGCGTTACCTGTATTAATGGCACCTGTTTGAACTTGTTATCAGTATAAAAGACACCTGTCCACAACCTCAAACAGTCACACTCCAAACTCCACTATGGCCAAGACCAAAGAGCTGTCAAAGGACACCAGAAACAAAATTGTAGACCTGCACCAGGCTGGGAAGACTGAATCTGCAATAGGTAAGCAGCTTGGTTTGAAGAAATCAACCGTGGGAGTAATTATTAGGAAATGGAAGACATACAAGACCACTGATAATCTCCCTCGATCTGGGGCTCCACGCAAGATCTCACCCCGTGGGGTCAAAATGATCACAAGAACGGTGAGCAAAAATCCCAGAACCACACGGGGGACCTAGTGAATGACCTGCAGAGAGCTGGGACCAAAGTAACAAAGCCTACCATCAGTAACACACTACGCCGCCAGGGACTCAAATCCTGCAGTGCAAGACGTGTCCCCCTGCTTAAGCCAGTACATGTCCAGGCCCGTCTGAAGTTTGCTAGAGTGCATTTGGATGATCCAGAAGAGGATTGGGAGAATGTCATATGGTCAGATGAATCCAAAATAGAACTTTTTGGTAAAAACTCAACTCGTCGTGTTTGGAGGACAAAGAATGCTGAGTTGCATCCAAAGAACACCATACCTACTGTGAAGCATGGGGGTGGAAACATCATGCTTTGGGGCTGTTTTCTGCAAAGGGACCAGGACGACTGATCTGTGTAAAGGAAAGAATGAATGGGGCCATGTATCGTGAGATTTTGAGTGAAAACCTCCTTCCATCAGTAAGGGCATTGAAGATGAAACGTGGCTGGGTCTTTCAGCATGACAATGATCCCAAACACACCGCCCGGGCAACGAAGGAGTGGCTTCATAAGAAGCATTTCAAGGTCATGGAGTGGCCTAGCCAGTCTCCAGATCTCAACCCCAGGGAGTTGAAAGTCCGTGTTGCCCAGCGACAGCCCCAAAACATCACTGCTCTAGAGGAGATCTGCATGGAGGAATGGGCCAAAATACCAGCAACCGTGTGTGAAAACCTTGTGAAGACTTACAGAAAACGTTTGACCTGTGTCATTGCCAACAAAGGGTATATAACAAAGTATTGAGAAACTTTTGTTATTGACCAAATACTTATTTTCCACCATAATTTGCAAATAAATTAATTAAAAATCCTACAATGTGATTTTCTGGAAAATGTTTTCTCATTTTGTCTGTCATAGTTGACGTGTACCTATGATGAAAATTACAGGCCTCTCTCATCTTTTTAAGTGGGAGAACTTGCACAATTGGTGGCTGACTAAATACTTTTTTCCCCCACTGTATATACTGATCCAAAAAAATAAACGCAACATGTAAAGTGTTGCTCATGTATCATGAGCTGAAATAAAAGATCCCAGAAATTGTCCATACACACAAATATCTTACTTCTCTAAAATGTTGTGCAATATGTGTTTACATCCCTGTTAGTGAGCATTTCTCCTTTGCCAAGATAATCCATCCACCTGACAGGTGTGGCATATCAAGAAGCTGATTAAACAGCATGATCATTACACAGGTGCACCTTGTGCTGGGGACAATAAAAGACCACTCTACAATGTGCAGTTTTGTCACACAACACAATGCCACAAAGGTCTCAAGTTTTGAGGGAGCATGCAATTGGCATGCTGACTGCAGGAATGTCCACCAGAGCTGTTGCCAGAAAATTGAATGTTAATTTCTCTACCATAAGCCGCCTCCAATTTCATTTTAGAGAATTTGGAAGTACGTCCAACTGGCCTCACGAACGCAGACCACATGTATGGTGTTGTGTGGACAAGCGGTTTGCTGATGTCAACGTTGTGAACAGAGTGCCCCATGGTGGCGGTGGGTTATGGTATGGGCAGGCATACGCTATGGACAACGTACACAATTGTATTTTATCGATGGCAATTTGAATGTACAGAGATATCGTGATGAGATCCTGAGGCCCATTGTTGTGCCATTCATCTGCCGCCATTACCTCATGTTTCAGCATGATAATGCACAGCCCCATGTCACAAGGATCTGTACACAATTCCTGGAAGCTGAACATGTCCCAGTTCTTCCATAGCCTGCATACTCATCAGACATGTCACCCATTGAGCATGTTTGGGATGCTCTGGATCGACGTGTACGACAGCGTGTTCCAGTTCCCACCAATATCCAGCAACTTCGCACAGCCATTGAAGAAGAGTGGGACAACATGAGGCAAATGGTGGTCACACCAGATACTGGCTGGTTTTCTGGTCCACACCACTACCTTAAAAAAAAAAGAAAAAGGTATTTGTGACCAACAGATGCATATCGGTATTCCCAGTCATGTGAAATCCATAGATTAGGGCCTAATACATTTATTTCAATTGACTGATTTCCTTATATGACCTGTAACTCAGTAAAACTTTGAAATTGTTGCATCTTGCGTTTTTACTTTGTTCAGTACACTTGAGACTTGCTCTGTGTTAATCTATAGGGTTCCCTGAATGTTCCGCCTATCACTCACTCAGCCCAGGTGGAGATGATCCTCGTAAAAAAGTAACAGATCAGAAATATGGGCCCCTGAAATACAGCCTCATTACCATAACGGACAGCGGACAGAGCATGCGTCCCAAATGGCACCCTATTCCCTATGTAGTGCACTACTTTTGACCAAACCCCTATGAGACCTGGTGCAAAGTAGTGCACTGTATAGGAATAGGTGCCATTTTGGGACGAACACCGCAACTGAAGCTGAGAGTGGATGGAGGATAGAGGGAGAGTAGTGACAGGGTTAGGGAGGGTAACCCACAGTGATACAACTACCTCTGTGTATGAGGTAACCTTTTGGTTCCCTGCAGAATGAGATAGAGTTCTGCTCACAGTCTTTTAAACACATTTTATATGTGGCTTACATCCCAAATGGCACCCAATTCCCTACCCAGTGCACTGCTTTTGACCAGATTCTTATGGGCCCTGGTCAAACATAGCGCACTATATAGGGAATAGGGTCATGGTTCCATTTGGGACAGGGCTGTGACATTTCCTCCTCTCAGAGACTCCTGGCCTTTCCCTTCACGCCTGGCTGGCTGCTAAATGAAACCCTCAGACACAGTAGTGCACGAGGTCAGGAATGGGGTGCTATTTGGGACACGGTCACCGTTTGACCTCGGCTCAGTGAGGACAGCTTTCGGGTGCTTCATGTCATCTTCAGTTCATCTTCATGAAGCTAGGAAGGCCACAGAGGTCTTGTTACGGATACAGGTATCCTGTGTGTGTTCTTGTGTTTTTCCTCTCCTTCTGCCCTAATCACAGGTGTCCTTTGTGTTCCTGATTGATGGTCGTTGGGGTGTCCCACCTGCCCGACATCCGTTTGTCTGCTGATTGCTGAGGTGGACCAATCAGTGGACATTCCTCTGTATTGCACCACCTGTTTCTGGTTTTTTCACTCACACCTCCCATTGTTTTAAAAGCCAGTCAGTTGTGTTTGTTGTGAGAGACTATTTTCGTATGTGAGTATGGATACTGTGGTGTCCTGTGTTTTGTGTACGCACTCATTTGCTGGTTACTCTGTTTGGTAACTTTGTTATGTGTGTTTCTGGGAAAAGGGGGATTTAAGCAAGTTGCCCTTGGGCATACATTACCCGTAGGAAGAAAACTGTCTAAAAACACTAGTTAGACCTGAGCGGACCACCCACTGTAATTTTTGTATGATTAGCAGTAGCTTAGCGGTTCTTGAGGCAGGCAAGATCAGTTTAGTTTTTTTAAACATTATTGTTTCATTCCTTGGGTCCTGCTCAGCCCTTTTTTCCCAAACCTTTACCGTGTGTTCAAAATAAACATTTTATGTTTGACGGTAGCTTATGGTTGTCGGTGTATTTTTGTTCTCACTGTTTCCATGTCACGATTCTAATTTGCATGAATTATGTTACGGGTCTCTTGTCCATCCACCCTAGACTTTTAAAGCCACGGGGTTCATAACAGGTCTGGAGGAAACAGACTGGTAACCTGAACTCAGGCTCATTTCCATCTTTAGGTCATCTTAGCGACCTAATTTTCAACGCGTTTTAGCGATCAGTTGGGATCCAAGGCTACCACTCTGTTTCCTCCAGACCTCTGCAGCTTCCCAGCCTGATGAAAATGAATTGGTGATGACCATGGGAGCCCCTGAGAACTGAGCGGAGGTCAAATCGGGTCTGAGCTAGCCGACTGAGCCGTATTTTGCTACGTTTAACCTGTTTTCACTACGTTTCATGAACAGTGAACTGTATCAAAATCAGCTTGGACCCCAGGCTACCAGTCTGTTTGCTCCAGACCTCTGTAGCCTCCCGGCCAGATGAAACATTAACTGGAGATGACACCTTTGTGAATTGTGGAGAATGCACAGTTGGGGAGATAATTGGCAGTTGGGGATTCTGAGGGCAGTAGTTTTAGATTTCACAGCTAATAGCAGACAGAAGCAGGAGCAGAAGGGGGAGAGAAGCGATATTGGCCCCATTGCGTCAGTGTTGAAAGTGAAACAGTAACACACAGTAAAGTCACGACATTGGTTCCAGGGAATTACGCAGCGCACAGTAGGGCTTTCTCGTTCAGACTTATTATGTTTGACTCCACCAACACCACACTGACGGTGTGGGAATATGTGACATGGGGCACGTTCGAGCGGATCACTTTTGATCTTTCAAAGTTTGTTGCATTATGGTGATAAAAATGATCCTACTAACGCCTATATGTCGACAGCATGAACTTTACAAAAATCGTGTGATCAAAGGTTATGAAGTTTTGACTGCAGTCGACAGCAAGTTTGTGCAGTTGCTGTTCACCAACTTCATCCTGCAGCCATCACTTGCATTGTGGGAGACTCTATTGTCAACCAATCATTCGTTTTTTTCCCCTGTTGTTGACTCATGCAAACGTGACCCAAGACATGAATGAAACAGGAACCAAACTTTGCCATGATTCATGTATACAGTGGATATATACAAATGGATGTGATGTTTGAGGCTCTCTCACTAATTGATTGTACAATGTACACACACAATTTCAGTTTGTGAGTGTGATATCGGTGTTGGAGCCATGTTTATTTCAACATGATATAAAGAAACACTTTTAGAAATACTGCCATGTTGATCTGAGCGTTGCTGTTGGAAAACCACATTAGTGTCCAACTTTCGGCTGTCGCGTATGCACCTCCCCCGAATTCACTCCTCCACTTTCATCTACAGCCGGTTGATTTAGCCTTGCCTCTTAAACGTGCCCATGGTCTCCACATAAGAGGTTTCAGTTACAAAGAGGGTCAGTTTATTGTTAGCCGTTTTTCAAATGACAGGCCTCCTATTTGGAGAGTGGCTACATCCCAAATGGTACCCTGTTCCCAATAGGGCTCTGGTCAAAGGTAGTGCACTATATAGGGAACAGGATGCCGTTTGGGATGCAGTCAGTGGGACTGATCAGGCCACTCAGTCAGTGCTGTTGATTGAGGACTGATAGAGATGTAATTGGACTGGCTCCTAGAACACATCATCGTCATCATAGGAAGTGCTGCCATGATGATGGAGCCAGATACTTTACCGCAAATGGCCTTTAAGAGACAAACGCAGATTTTTTGGGGGAAAAGTTTAAATGTTCTATGATTTTCGGACAGCTGAAAAACGTTACAGTTGATATTTCTCTACTCTGTTTTTGACAGGAAACTCATGCAGTATAATTAGATTTTTTTTAAAAATCTTATCAACACAGGCATTCTCTGATATATCCGTTTGTGACTAGAGATGTTATTAATCAGTCTTGGTGCTAATCTCGGGGGAAGAGAGATTACCATGTAGCAAACACATTTGTTTACGTTTACACTAAATGGTTTACTGAATCCCCATGTTAAACAACAGTAACACTTTTCATACAAACATTTTCCCATTCGTTTCATGTTCCTAGAATTAATCGTTCCATTTATGTGCATGCTTTCAGATGGATAAGCTTTCTAAACCGAGTTGAATAGTAAATGCAGTTTATAATACAAATGCATGCTCAATGAGGAAATTACATGGGGCAATTCTCCAAGTCTCCAGTCACACATTCTGTATTACCATGCTGTTTATGTTAACAGTTCTACCATAATCCAAGCTGTGTAATGTTTCTAACCTGGGCCCAGATCTGTTTGTGCTATCATTCTCCTCCTTGTGATGCCAAACATAACGAGTGGCATGATGGCACAAACAGACCGGTACCCAGGCTATAATATTTCTTATGTATTTATGGAAAATACAGTGGGGGGAAAAAGTATTTAGTCAGCCACCAATTGTGCAAGTTCTCCCACTTAAAAAGATGAGAGAGGCCTGTAATTTTCATCATAGGTACACGTCAACTATGACAGACAAATTGAGAATTTTTTTTCTCCAGAAAATCACATTGTAGGATTTTAATGAATTTATTTGCAAATTATGGTGGAAAATAAGTATTTGGTCACCTACAAACAAGCAAGATTTCTGGCTCTCACAGACCTGTAACTTCTTTAAGAGGCTCCTCTGTCCTCCACTCGTTACCTGTATTAATGGCACCTGTTTGAACTTGTTATCAGTATAAAAGACACCTGTCCACAACCTCAAACAGTCACACTCCAAACTCCACTATGGCCAAGACCAAAGAGCTGTCAAAGGACACCAGAAACAAAATTGTAGACCTGCACCAGGCTGGGAAGACTGAATCTGCAATAGGTAAGCAGCTTGGTTTGAAGAAATCAACCGTGGGAGTAATTATTAGGAAATGGAAGACATACAAGACCACTGATAATCTCCCTCGATCTGGGGCTCCACGCAAGATCTCACCCCGTGGGGTCAAAATGATCACAAGAACGGTGAGCAAAAATCCCAGAACCACACGGGGGGACCTAGTGAATGACCTGCAGAGAGCTGGGACCAAAGTAACAAAGCCTACCATCAGTAACACACTACGCCGCCAGGGACTCAAATCCTGCAGTGCAAGACGTGTCCCCCTGCTTAAGCCAGTACATGTCCAGGCCCGTCTGAAGTTTGCTAGAGTGCATTTGGATGATCCAGAAGAGGATTGGGAGAATGTCATATGGTCAGATGAATCCAAAATAGAACTTTTTGGTAAAAACTCAACTCGTCGTGTTTGGAGGACAAAGAATGCTGAGTTGCATCCAAAGAACACCATACCTACTGTGAAGCATGGGGGTGGAAACATCATGCTTTGGGGCTGTTTTTCTGCAAAGGGACCAGGACGACTGATCTGTGTAAAGGAAAGAATGAATGGGGCCATGTATCGTGAGATTTTGAGTGAAAACCTCCTTCCATCAGTAAGGGCATTGAAGATGAAACGTGGCTGGGTCTTTCAGCATGACAATGATCCCAAACACACCGCCCGGGCAACGAAGGAGTGGCTTCATAAGAAGCATTTCAAGGTCATGGAGTGGCCTAGCCAGTCTCCAGATCTCAACCCCAGGGAGTTGAAAGTCCGTGTTGCCCAGCGACAGCCCCAAAACATCACTGCTCTAGAGGAGATCTGCATGGAGGAATGGGCCAAAAATACCAGCAACCGTGTGTGAAAACCTTGTGAAGACTTACAGAAAACGTTTGACCTGTGTCATTGCCAACAAAGGGTATATAACAAAGTATTGAGAAACTTTTGTTATTGACCAAATACTTATTTTCCACCATAATTTGCAAATAAATTAATTAAAAAATCCTACAATGTGATTTTCTGGAAAATGTTTTCTCATTTTGCCTGTCATAGTTGACGTGTACCTATGATGAAAAATTACAGGCCTCTCTCATCTTTTTAAGTGGGAGAACTTGCACAATTGGTGGCTGACTAAATACTTTTTTCCCCCACTGTATATACTGATCCAAAAAATAAACGCAACATGTAAAGTGTTGCTCATGTATCATGAGCTGAAATAAAAGATCCCAGAAATTGTCCATACACACAAATATCTTACTTCTCTAAAATGTTGTGCAATATGTGTTTACATCCCTGTTAGTGAGCATTTCTCCTTTGCCAAGATAATCCATCCACCTGACAGGTGTGGCATATCAAGAGCTGATTAAACAGCATGATCATTACACAGGTGCACCTTGTGCTGGGGACAATAAAAGACCACTCTACAATGTGCAGTTTTGTCACACAACACAATGCCACAAAGGTCTCAAGTTTTGAGGGGAGCATGCAATTGGCATGCTGACTGCAGGAATGTCCACCAGAGCTGTTGCCAGAAAATTGAATGTTAATTTCTCTACCATAAGCCGCCTCCAATTTCATTTTAGAGAATTTGGAAGTACGTCCAACTGGCCTCACGAACGAGACCACATGTATGGTGTTGTGTGGACAAGCGGTTTGCTGATGTCAACGTTGTGAACAGAGTGCCCCATGGTGGCGGTGGGTTATGGTATGGGCAGGCATACGCTATGGACAACGTACACAATTGTATTTTATCGATGGCAATTTGAATGTACAGAGATATCGTGATGAGATCCTGAGGCCCATTGTTGTGCCATTCATCTGCCGCCATTACCTCATGTTTCAGCATGATAATGCACAGCCCCATGTCACAAGGATCTGTACACAATTCCTGGAAGCTGAACATGTCCCAGTTCTTCCATAGCCTGCATACTCATCAGACATGTCACCCATTGAGCATGTTTGGGATGCTCTGGATCGACGTGTACGACAGCGTGTTCCAGTTCCCACCAATATCCAGCAACTCGCACAGCCATTGAAGAAGAGTGGGACAACATGAGGCAAATGGTGGTCACACCAGATACTGGCTGGTTTTCTGGTCCACACCACTACCTTAAAAAAAAGAAAAAAGGTATTTGTGACCAACAGATGCATATCGGTATTCCCAGTCATGTGAAATCCATAGATTAGGGCCTAATACATTTATTTCAATTGACTGATTTCCCTTATATGACCTGTAACTCAGTAAAACTTTGAAATTGTTGCATCTTGCGTTTTTTACTTTTGTTCAGTACACTTGAGACTTGCTCTGTGTTAATCTATAGGGTTCCCTGAATGTTCCGCCTATCACTCACTCAGCCCAGGTGGAGATGATCCTCGTAAAAAGTAACAGATCAGAAATATGGGCCCCTGAAATACAGCCTCATTACCATAATGGACAGCGGACAGAGCATGCGTCCAAATGGCACCCTATTCCCTATGTAGTGCACTACTTTTGACCAAACCCCTATGAGACCTGGTGCAAAGTAGTGCACTGTATAGGGAATAGGGTGCCATTTTGGGACGAACACCGCAACTGAAGCTGAGAGTGGATGGAGGATAGAGGGAGAGTAGTGACAGGGTTAGGGAGGGTAACCCACAGTGATACAACTACCTCTGTGTATGAGGTAACCTTTTGGTTCCCTGCAGAATGAGATTTTTTTTTTTTTTTTTTTTATTTCACCTTTATTTAACCAGGTAAACCAGTTGAGAACAAGTTCTCATTTACAACTGCGACCTGGCCAAGATAAAGCATAGCAGTGCGATAAAAACAACAACACAGAGTTACATATGGGGTAAAACAAAAACAAAAATCAAAAAAAAAATACAACAGAAATACAATTAATATACAGTGTGCAAATTTAGCAAGTTATGGAGGTAAGGCAATAAAATAGGCTATAGTGCAAAATAATTACAATTTAGTATTAACACTGGAATGATGTGCAAGAGATGATGTGCAAATAGAGATACTGGGGTACAGATGAGCAAAATAAATAACAATATAGGGATGAGGTAGTTGGGCGGGCTAATTTCAGATGGGCTGTGTACAGGTGCAGTGATCGGTAAGGTGCTCTGACAACTGATGCCTAAAGTTAGTGAGGGAGATAAGCGTCTCCAGCTTCAGAGATTTTTGCAGTTTGTTCCAGTCATTGGCAGCAGAGAACTGGAAGGAATTGCGGCCAAAGGAGGTGTTGGCTTTGGGGATGACCAGTGAGATATACCCGCTGGAGCGCAGACTACGGGTGGGTGTTGCTATGGTGACCAATGAGCTAAGATAAGGCGGGATTTGCCTAGCAGTGATTTATAGATGGCCTGGAGCCAGTGGGTTTGGCGACGAATATGTAGTGAGGACCAGCCAACAAGAGCGTACAGGTCACAGTGGTGGGTATTATATGGGGCTTTGGAGACAAAACGGATGGCACTGTGATAGACAACATCCAATTTGCTGAGTAGAGTGTTGGAGGCTATTTTGTAAATGACATCGCCGAAGTCAAGGATCGGTAGGATAGTCAGTTTTACAAGGGCATGTTTGGCAGCATGAGTGAAGGAGGCTTTGTTGCGAAATAGGAAACCGATTCTAGATTTAACTTTGGATTGGAGATTCTTAATGTGAGTCTGGAAGGAGAGTTTACAGTCTAACCAGACACCTAGATATTTGTAGTTGTCCACGTACTCTAGGTCAGACCCGTCTAGAGTAGTGATTCTAGTCGGGTGGGCGGGTGCAAGCAGCGTTCGGTTGAAGAGCATGCATTTTGTTTTACTAGTGTTTAAGAGCAGTTGGAGGCTACTGAAGGAGTGTTGTATGGAATTGAAGCTCGTTTGAGGTTTGATTAACACAGTGTCCAATGAAGGGCCAGATGTATACAAAATGGTGTCGTCTGCGTAGAGGTGGATCTGAGAGTCACCAGCAGCAAGAGCGACGTCATTGATATACACAGAGAAAAGAGTTGGCCCAAGAATTGAACCCTGTGGCACCCCCATAGAGACTGCCATAGGTCCAGACAACAGGCCCTCCGATTTGACACATTGAACTCTATCTGAGAAGTAGTTGGTGAACCAGGCGAGGCAGTCATTAGAGAAACCAAGGCTATTTAGTCTGCCAATAAGAATGCGGTGGTTGACAGAGTCGAAAGCCTTGGCCAGGTCAATGAAAACGGCTGCACAGTACTGTCTATTATCGATCGCGGTTATAATATCATTTAGGACCTTGAGCGTGGCTGAAGTGCACCCATGACCAGCTCGGAAACCGGATTGCATAGCAGAGAAGGTACAGTGGGATTCGAAATGGTTGGTGATCTGTTTGTTGACTTGGCTTTCAAAACTTTTGAAAGGCAGGGCAGGATGGATATGGGTCTGTAACAGTTTGGATCTAGAGTGTCACCCCCTTTGAAGAGGGGGATGACCGCGGCAGCTTTCCAATCTCTGGGGATCTCAGACGTTACGAAAGAGAGGTTGAACAGGCTAGTAATAGGGGTTGCGACAATTTCGCGGCTAGTTTTAGAAAGAAAGGGTCCAGATTGTCTAGTCCAGATGATTTGTAGGGGTCCAGATTTTGCAGCTCTTTTAGAACATCAGCTGTCTGGATTTGTGTGAAGGAGAAGCGGGGGGGCATGGGCAAGTTGCAGCGGAGGGTGCAGAGCTGGTGGCCGGGGTAGTGGTAGCCAGGTGGAAAGCATGGCCAGCCGTAGCAAAATGCTTGTTGAAATTCTCGATTATTGTAGATTTATCGGTGGTGATAGTGTTTCCTAGCCTCAGTGCAGTGGGCAGCTGGGAGGAAGTGCTCTTATTTTCCATGGACTTTACAGTGTCCCAAAACTTTTTGGAGTTAGTGCTACAGGATGCAAATTTCTGTTTGAAAAAGTTAGCCTTTGCTTTTCTAACTGCTTGTGTATATTGGTTCCTAACTTCCCTGAAAAGTTGCATATCACGGGGGCTATTTGATGCTAATGCAGTACGCCACAGGATGTTTTTGTGCTGGTCAAGGGCAGTCAAGTCTGAGGAGAACCAGGGGCTATATCTGTTCTTAGTTCTGTATTTTTTGAATGGGGCATGTCTATTTAAGATTGAGAGGAAATTACTTTTAAAGAACAACCAGGCATCCTCTACTGACGGAATGAGATCTATATCCATCCAGGATACCTGGGCCAGGTCAATTAGGAAGGCCTGCTCGCTGAAGTGTTTTTGGGAGCGTTTGACAGTGATGAGGGGTGGTCGTTTGACCGCGGACCCGCTACGGACGCAGGCAATAAGGCAGTGATCGCTGAGATCCTGGTTGAAGACAGCGGAGGTGTATTTAGAGGGTAAGTTAGTCAGGATGATATCTATGAGGGTACCCATGTTTACGGATTTAGGGTTGTACCTGGTAGGTTCGTTGATAATTTGCGTGAGGTTGAGGGCATCTAGCTTGGATTGTAGGATGGCTGGGGTATTAAGCATATCCCAATTTAGGTCACCAAGCAGTACGAACTCTGAGGATAGATGGGGGCAATCAGTTCACATATGGTGTCCAGGGCACAGCTGGGGGGCTGAGGGGGTCTGTAGCAAGCGGCAACAGTGAGAGATTTATTTCTGGAAAGGTGGATTTTTAGAACTAAAAGCTCAAACTGTTTGGGCACAGACCTGGATAGTATGATGGAGCTCTGCAGGCTATCTCTACAGTAGATTGCAACTCCACCCCCTTTGGCAGTTCTATCTAGACGGAAAATGTTATAGTTGGGGATGGAAATTTCAGAATTTTTGGTGGCCTTCCTAAGCCAGGATTCAGACACTGCTAGAACATCAGGGTTGGCGGAGTGTGCTAACGCAGTGAATAACTCAAACTTAGGAAGGAGGCTTCTGATATAGAGATAGAGTTCTGCTCACAGTCTTTTAAACACATTTTATATGTGGCTTACATCCCAAATGGCACCCAATTCCCTACCCAGTGCACTGCTTTTGACCAGATTCTTATGGGCCCTGGTCAAACATAGCGCACTATATAGGGAATAGGGTCATGGTTCCATTTGGGACAGGGCTGTGACATTTCCTCCTCTCAGAGACTCCTGGCCTTTCCCTTCACGCCTGGCTGGCTGCTAAATGAAACCCTCAGACACAGTAGTGCACGAGGTCAGGAATGGGGTGCTATTTGGGACACGGTCACCGTTTGACCTCGGCTCAGTGAGGACAGCTTTCGGGTGCTTCATGTCATCTTCAGTTCATCTTCATGAAGCTAGGAAGGCCACAGAGGTCTTGTTACGGATACAGGTATCCTGTGTGTGTTCTTGTGTTTTTCCTCTCCTTCTGCCCTAATCACAGGTGTCCTTTGTGTTCCTGATTGATGGTCGTTGGGGTGTCCCACCTGCCCGACATCCGTTTGTCTGCTGATTGCTGAGGTGGACCAATCAGTGGACATTCCTCTGTATTGCACCTGTTTCTGGTTTTTCACTCACACCTCCCATTGTTTTAAAAGCCAGTCAGTTGTGTTTGTTGTGAGAGACTATTTTCGTATGTGAGTATGGATACTGTGGTGTCCTGTGTTTTGTGTACGCACTCATTTGCTGGTTACTCTGTTTGGTAACTTTGTTATGTGTGTTTCTGGGAAAAGGGGGATTTAAGCAAGTTGCCCTTGGGCATACATTACCCGTAGGAAGAAAACTGTCTAAAAACACTAGTTAGACCTGAGCGGACCACCCACTGTAATTTTTGTATGATTAGCAGTAGCTTAGCGGTTCTTGAGGCAGGCAAGATCAGTTTAGTTTTTTAAACATTATTGTTTCATTCCTTGGGTCCTGCTCAGCCCTTTTTCCCAAACCTTTACCGTGTGTTCAAAATAAACATTTTATGTTTGACGGTAGCTTATGGTTGTCGGTGTATTTTTGTTCTCACTGTTTCCATGTCACGATTCTAATTTGCATGAATTATGTTACGGGTCTCTTGTCCATCCACCCTAGACTTTTAAAGCCACGGGGTTCATAACAGGTCTGGAGGAAACAGACTGGTAACCTGAACTCAGGCTCATTTCCATCTTTAGGTCATCTTAGCGACCTAATTTTCAACGCGTTTTAGCGATCAGTTGGGATCCAAGGCTACCACTCTGTTTCCTCCAGACCTCTGCAGCTTCCCAGCCTGATGAAAATGAATTGGTGATGACCATGGGAGCCCCTGAGAACTGAGCGGAGGTCAAATCGGGTCTGAGCTAGCCGACTGAGCCGTATTTTGCTACGTTTAACCTGTTTTCACTACGTTTCATGAACAGTGAACTGTATCAAAATCAGCTTGGACCCCAGGCTACCAGTCTGTTTGCTCCAGACCTCTGTAGCCTCCCGGCCAGATGAAACATTAACTGGAGATGACACCTTTGTGAATTGTGGAGAATGCACAGTTGGGGAGATAATTGGCAGTTGGGGATTCTGAGGGCAGTAGTTTTAGATTTCACAGCTAATAGCAGACAGAAAGAGAGCAGGAGCAGAAGGGGAGAGAAGCGATATTGGCCCCATTGCGTCAGTGTTGAAAGTGAAACAGTAACACACAGTAAAGTCACGACATTGGTTCCAGGGAATTACGCAGCGCACAGTAGGGCTTTCTCGTTCAGACTTATGTTTGACTCCACCAACACCACACTGACGTGGGAATATGTGACATGGGGCACGTTCGAGCGGATCACTTTTGATCTTTCAAAGTTTGTTGCATTATGGTGATAAAAATGATCCTACTAACGCCTATATGTCGACAGCATGAACTTTACAAAAATCGTGTGATCAAAGGTTATGAAGTTTTGACTGCAGTCGACAGCAAGTTTGTGCAGTTGCTGTTCACCAACTTCATCCTGCAGCCATCACTTGCATTGTGGGAGACTCTATTGTCAACCAATCATTCGTTTTTTTCCCCTGTTGTTGACTCATGCAAACGTGACCCAAGACATGAATGAAACAGGAACCAAACTTTGCCATGATTCATGTATACAGTGGATATATACAAATGGATGTGATGTTTGAGGCTCTCTCACTAATTGATTGTACAATGTACACACACAATTTCAGTTTGTGAGTGTGATATCGGTGTTGGAGCCATGTTTATTTCAACATGATATAAAGAAACACTTTTAGAAATACTGCCATGTTGATCTGAGCGTTGCTGTTGGAAAACCACATTAGTGTCCAACTTTCGGCTGTCGCGTATGCACCTCCCCCGAATTCACTCCTCCACTTTCATCTACAGCCGGTTGATTTAGCCTTGCCTCTTAAACGTGCCCATGGTCTCCACATAAGAGGTTTCAGTTACAAAGAGGGTCAGTTTATTGTTAGCCGTTTTTCAAATGACAGGCCTCCTATTTGGAGAGTGGCTACATCCCAAATGGTACCCTGTTCCCAATAGGGCTCTGGTCAAAGGTAGTGCACTATATAGGGAACAGGATGCCGTTTGGGATGCAGTCAGTGGGACTGATCAGGCCACTCAGTCAGTGCTGTTGATTGAGGACTGACAGAGATGTAATTGGACTGGCTCCTAGAACACATCATCGTCATCATAGGAAGTGCTGCCATGATGATGGAGCCAGATACTTTACCGCAAATGGCTTTTCAGAGACAAACGCAGATTTTTTGGGGGAAAAATTTAAATGTTCTATTATTTTCGGACAGCTGAAAAAAGTTACAGTTGATAATTCTCTACTCTGTTTTTGACAGGAAACTCATGCAGTATAATTAGATTTTTTTTAAAATCTTATCAACACAGGCATTCTCTGATATATCCGTTTGTGACTAGAGATGTTATTAATCAGTCTTGGTGCTAATCTCGGGGGAAGAGAGATTACCATGTAGCAAACACATTTGTTTACGTTTACACTAAATGGTTTACTGAATCCCCATGTTAAACAATAGTAACACTTTTCATACAAACATTTTCCCATTCGTTTCATGTTCCTAGAATTAATCGTTCCATTTATTGTGCATGCTTTCAGATGGATAAGCTTTCTAAACCGAGTTGAATAGTAAATGCAGTTTATAATACAAATGCATGCTCAATGAGGAAATTACATGGGGCAATTCTCCAAGTCTCCAGTCACACATTCTGTATTACCATGCTGTTTATGTTAACAGTTCTACCATAATCCAAGCTGTGTAATGTTTCTAACCTGGGCCCAGATCTGTTTGTGCTATCATTCTCCTCCTTGTGATGCCAAACATAACGAGTGGCATGATGGCACAAACAGACCGGTACCCAGGCTATAATATTTCTTATGTATTTATGGAAAATACAGTGGGGGGAAAAAGTATTTAGTCAGCCACCAATTGTGCAAGTTCTCCCACTTAAAAAGATGAGAGAGGCCTGTAATTTTCATCATAGGTACACGTCAACTATGACAGACAAATTGAGAATTTTTTTTCTCCAGAAAATCACATTGTAGGATTTTTAATGAATTTATTTGCAAATTATGGTGGAAAATAAGTATTTGGTCACCTACAAACAAGCAAGATTTCTGGCTCTCACAGACCTGTAACTTCTTTAAGAGGCTCCTCTGTCCTCCACTCGTTACCTGTATTAATGGCACCTGTTTGAACTTGTTATCAGTATAAAAGACACCTGTCCACAACCTCAAACAGTCACACTCCAAACTCCACTATGGCCAAGACCAAAGAGCTGTCAAAGGACACCAGAAACAAAATTGTAGACCTGCACCAGGCTGGGAAGACTGAATCTGCAATAGGTAAGCAGCTTGGTTTGAAGAAATCAACCGTGGGAGTAATTATTAGGAAATGGAAGACATACAAGACCACTGATAATCTCCCTCGATCTGGGGCTCCACGCAAGATCTCACCCCGTGGGGTCAAAATGATCACAAGAACGGTGAGCAAAAATCCCAGAACCACACGGGGGGACCTAGTGAATGACCTGCAGAGAGCTGGGACCAAAGTAACAAAGCCTACCATCAGTAACACACTACGCCGCCAGGGACTCAAATCCTGCAGTGCAAGACGTGTCCCCCTGCTTAAGCCAGTACATGTCCAGGCCCGTCTGAAGTTTGCTAGAGTGCATTTGGATGATCCAGAAGAGGATTGGGAGAATGTCATATGGTCAGATGAATCCAAAATAGAACTTTTTGGTAAAAACTCAACTCGTCGTGTTTGGAGGACAAAGAATGCTGAGTTGCATCCAAAGAACACCATACCTACTGTGAAGCATGGGGGTGGAAACATCATGCTTTGGGGCTGTTTTTCTGCAAAGGGACCAGGACGACTGATCTGTGTAAAGGAAAGAATGAATGGGGCCATGTATCGTGAGATTTTGAGTGAAAACCTCCTTCCATCAGTAAGGGCATTGAAGATGAAACGTGGCTGGGTCTTTCAGCATGACAATGATCCCAAACACACCGCCCGGGCAACGAAGGAGTGGCTTCATAAGAAGCATTTCAAGGTCATGGAGTGGCCTAGCCAGTCTCCAGATCTCAACCCCAGGGAGTTGAAAGTCCGTGTTGCCCAGCGACAGCCCCAAAACATCACTGCTCTAGAGGAGATCTGCATGGAGGAATGGGCCAAAATACCAGCAACCGTGTGTGAAAACCTTGTGAAGACTTACAGAAAACGTTTGACCTGTGTCATTGCCAACAAAGGGTATATAACAAAGTATTGAGAAACTTTTGTTATTGACCAAATACTTATTTTCCACCATAATTTGCAAATAAATTAATTAAAAATCCTACAATGTGATTTTCTGGAAAATGTTTTCTCATTTTGTCTGTCATAGTTGACGTGTACCTATGATGAAAATTACAGGCCTCTCTCATCTTTTTAAGTGGGAGAACTTGCACAATTGGTGGCTGACTAAATACTTTTTTCCCCCACTGTATATACTGATCCAAAAAAATAAACGCAACATGTAAAGTGTTGCTCATGTATCATGAGCTGAAATAAAAGATCCCAGAAATTGTCCATACACACAAATATCTTACTTCTCTAAAATGTTGTGCAATATGTGTTTACATCCCTGTTAGTGAGCATTTCTCCTTTGCCAAGATAATCCATCCACCTGACAGGTGTGGCATATCAAGAAGCTGATTAAACAGCATGATCATTACACAGGTGCACCTTGTGCTGGGGACAATAAAAGACCACTCTACAATGTGCAGTTTTGTCACACAACACAATGCCACAAAGGTCTCAAGTTTTGAGGGAGCATGCAATTGGCATGCTGACTGCAGGAATGTCCACCAGAGCTGTTGCCAGAAAATTGAATGTTAATTTCTCTACCATAAGCCGCCTCCAATTTCATTTTAGAGAATTTGGAAGTACGTCCAACTGGCCTCACGAACGCAGACCACATGTATGGTGTTGTGTGGACAAGCGGTTTGCTGATGTCAACGTTGTGAACAGAGTGCCCCATGGTGGCGGTGGGTTATGGTATGGGCAGGCATACGCTATGGACAACGTACACAATTGTATTTTATCGATGGCAATTTGAATGTACAGAGATATCGTGATGAGATCCTGAGGCCCATTGTTGTGCCATTCATCTGCCGCCATTACCTCATGTTTCAGCATGATAATGCACAGCCCCATGTCACAAGGATCTGTACACAATTCCTGGAAGCTGAACATGTCCCAGTTCTTCCATAGCCTGCATACTCACCAGACATGTCACCCATTGAGCATGTTTGGGATGCTCTGGATCGACGTGTACGACAGCGTGTTCCAGTTCCCACCAATATCCAGCAACTTCGCACAGCCATTGAAGAAGAGTGGGACAACATGAGGCAAATGGTGGTCACACCAGATACTGGCTGGTTTTCTGGTCCACACCACTACCTTAAAAAAAAAAGAAAAAGGTATTTGTGACCAACAGATGCATATCGGTATTCCCAGTCATGTGAAATCCATAGATTAGGGCCTAATACATTTATTTCAATTGACTGATTTCCTTATATGACCTGTAACTCAGTAAAACTTTGAAATTGTTGCATCTTGCGTTTTTACTTTTGTTCAGTACACTTGAGACTTGCTCTGTGTTAATCTATAGGGTTCCCTGAATGTTCCGCCTATCACTCACTCAGCCCAGGTGGAGATGATCCTCGTAAAAAAGTAACAGATCAGAAATATGGGCCCCTGAAATACAGCCTCATTACCATAATGGACAGCGGACAGAGCATGCGTCCCAAATGGCACCCTATTCCCTATGTAGTGCACTACTTTTGACCAAACCCCTATGAGACCTGGTGCAAAGTAGTGCACTGTATAGGGAATAGGGTGCCATTTTGGGACGAACACCGCAACTGAAGCTGAGAGTGGATGGAGGATAGAGGGAGAGTAGTGACAGGGTTAGGGAGGGTAACCCACAGTGATACAACTACCTCTGTGTATGAGGTAACCTTTTGGTTCCCTGCAGAATGAGATAGAGTTCTGCTCACAGTCTTTTAAACACATTTTATATGTGGCTTACATCCCAAATGGCACCCAATTCCCTACCCAGTGCACTGCTTTTGACCAGATTCTTATGGGCCCTGGTCAAACATAGCGCACTATATAGGGAATAGGGTCATGGTTCCATTTGGGACAGGGCTGTGACATTTCCTCCTCTCAGAGACTCCTGGCCTTTCCCTTCACGCCTGGCTGGCTGCTAAATGAAACCCTCAGACACAGTAGTGCACGAGGTCAGGAATGGGGTGCTATTTGGGACACGGTCACCGTTTGACCTCGGCTCAGTGAGGACAGCTTTCGGGTGCTTCATGTCATCTTCAGTTCATCTTCATGAAGCTAGGAAGGCCACAGAGGTCTTGTTACGGATACAGGTATCCTGTGTGTGTTCTTGTGTTTTTCCTCTCCTTCTGCCCTAATCACAGGTGTCCTTTGTGTTCCTGATTGATGGTCGTTGGGGTGTCCCACCTGCCCGACATCCGTTTGTCTGCTGATTGCTGAGGTGGACCAATCAGTGGACATTCCTCTGTATTGCACCACCTGCTTCTGGTTTTTCACTCACACCTCCCATTGTTTTAAAAGCCAGTCAGTTGTGTTTGTTGTGAGAGACTATTTTCGTATGTGAGTATGGATACTGTGGTGTCCTGTGTTTTGTGTACGCACTCATTTGCTGGTTACTCTGTTTGGTAACTTTGTTATGTGTGTTTCTGGGAAAAGGGGGATTTAAGCAAGTTGCCCTTGGGCATACATTACCCGTAGGAAGAACATTGTCTAAAAACACTAGTTAGACCTGAGCGGACCACCCACTGTAATTTTTGTATGATTAGCAGTAGCTTAGTGGTTCTTGAGGCAGGCAAGATCAGTTTAGTTTTTTTTAACATTATTGTTTCATTCCTTGGGTCCTGCTCAGCCCTTTTTTCCCAAACCTTTACCGTGTGTTCAAAATAAACATTTTATGTTTGACGGTAACTTATGGT
The DNA here is from genome assembly GCF_020615455.1 of Coregonus clupeaformis. Taxonomy (NCBI): domain Eukaryota; kingdom Metazoa; phylum Chordata; class Actinopteri; order Salmoniformes; family Salmonidae; genus Coregonus; species Coregonus clupeaformis. Next base: position 7,298,040 of record NC_059224.1, on the reverse strand, counting down.
TGTCGGTGTATTTTTTGTTCTCACTGTTTCCATGTCACGATTCTAATTTGCATGAATTATGTTACGGGTCTCTTGTCCATCCACCCTAGACTTTTAAAGCCACGGGGTTCGTAACAGGTCTGGAGGAAACAGACTGGTAACCTGAAAACTCAGGCTCATTTTCATCTTTAGGTCATCTTAGCGACCTAATTTTCAACGCGTTTTAGCGATCAGTTGGGATCCAAGGCTACCACTCTGTTTCCTCCAGACCTCTGCAGCTTCCCAGCCTGATGAAAATGAATTGGTGATGACCATGGGAGCCCCTGAGAACTGAGCTGAGGTCAAATCGGGTCTGAGCTAGCCGACTGAGCCGTATTTTGCTACGTTTAACCTGTTTTTCACTACGTTTCGTGAACTGTATCAAAATCAGCTTGGACCCCAGGCTACCAGTCTGTTTGCTCCAGACCTCTGTAGCCTCCCGGCCAGATGAAACATTAACTGGAGATGACACCTTTGTGAATTGAGGAGAATGCACAGTTGGGGAGATAATTGGCAGTTGATTCTGAGGGCAGTAGTTTTAGATTTCACAGCTAATAGCAGACAGAGCGGGAGCAGAAGGGGAGATAAGCGATATTGGCCCCATTGCGTCAGTGTTGAAAGTGAAACAGTAACACACAGTAAAGTCACGACATTGGTTCCAGGGAATTACGCAGCGCACAGTAGGGCTTTCTCGTTCAGTAGGGCTTTCTCGTTCAGACTTAATTATCTTTGACTCCACCAACACCACACTGACTGAAGAATTGTGGGAATATGTGACACGTTCGAGCGGATCACTTTTGATCTTTCAAAGTGTGTTGCATTATGGTGATAAAAATGATCCTACTAACGCCTATATGTCGACAGCATGAACTTTACAAAAATCGTGTGATCAAAGGTTATGAAGTTTTGACTGCAGTCGACAGCAAGTTTGTGCAGTTGCTGTTCACCAACTTCATTCTGCAGCCATCGCTTGCATTGTGGGAGGCTCTATTGTCAACCAATCATTCGGTTTTTTCCCTGTTGTTGACTCATGCAAACGTGACCCAAGACATGAATGAAACAGGAACCAAACTTTGCCATGATTCATGTATACAGTGGATATATACAAATGGATGTGACGTACTCCTGAGTGGCGCAGTGGTCTAAGGCACTGCATCGCAGTGCTAACTGTGCCACTAGAGATCCTGGTTCGAATCCAGGCTCTGTCGCAGCCGGCCGCGACCGGGAGACTCATGGGCGGCGCACAATTGGCCCAGCGTCGTCCAGGGTAGGGGAGGGAATGGCCGGCAGGGAGGTAGCTCAGTTGATAGAGCATGGCGTTTGCAACGCCAGGATTGTGGGTTCGATTCCCACGGGGGGCCAGTATAAAAAAATATGTATTCACTAACTGTAAGTCGCTCTGGATAAGAGTGTCTGCTAAATGACTAAAATTTAATGTTTGAGGCTCTCTCACTAATTGATTGTACAATGTACACACATAATTTCAATTTGTGAGATTGGTGTTGGAGCCATGTTTATTTCAACATGATATAAAGAAACACTTTTAGAAATACTGCCATGTTGATCTGAGCGTTGCTGTTGGAAAACCACATTAGTGTCCAACTTTAGGCTGTCGCGTATGCACCTCCCCCGAATTCACTCCTCCACTTTCATCTACAGCCGGTTGATTTAGCCTTGCCTCTTAAACGTGCCCATGGTCTCCACATAAGAGGTTTCAGTTACAAAGAGGGTCAGTTTATTGTTAGCCGTTTTTCAAATGACAGGCCTCCTATTTGGAGAGTGGCTACATCCCAAATGGTACCCTGTTCCCAATAGGGCTCTGGTCAAAGGTAGTGCACTGTATAGGGAACAGGATGCCGTTTGGGATGCAGTCAGTGGGACTGATCAGGCCACTCAGTCAGTGCTGTTGATTGAGGACTGATAGAGATGTAATTGGACTGGCTCCATGTGCCAAATGAAGCAGCAAAAGCCATCAGAGTACTCATCATCTGGGGTCTCCTGACATGCACCGAACAAAACCTCTGATAGGCTACTCTAGATTCTAGAACACATCATCAGGAAGCGCTGCCATGGTGATTGAGACAGTATTTGACCTCAAATGGCTTTTGAGACGGGCAGATTTTTTATTTTTAAGTTTAAATGTTCTATTATTTTCGGACAGCTGAAAAACTTTAGTGTTGATATTTCTCTACTCTGTTTTTGACAGGAAACTCATGCAGTATAATTTGAATTTTTTTTATCTTATCAACACAGGCATTCTCTGACAGTCTAGTACATTAGTCTTTTTTTCAATTTTTTTTTATAGAAGCTCTTATCAAGAGTGAACACATTCAATAACAAAGCAAGGGCAAAAAAGTGACAACAGTGAAAATTATATAACTGTTAAATATTTTATTCCATGAAACCAAAACAGCTTTCAGAGCAGATGAAAGGGGTTTTAACTGAAATCTTAAGTCCAAAAGTAACATTTGTTCTAAATAAAAACAAAACAGGAAAACATGGGATAGGATTAACAGAGGGTTTAAAAATAAACTTATGCAACACTATTATTCCATTTCCTGCCCTTTAAAACAGTGATTTTAAAACATCTGTTCAGAGAGAGAGAGAGAGAAAGGACTTTCCCCACTGACTTGCCCATTTATAGGGTGCTTCCTCCTCACCTTACAGGGAACACGACGAATTAAAACCAGGAAGTTAAACAGCCTCCTAGTTCTCTCACGAAGCTGGAGGAGACTCTTACAAAGTATTCCCGAACTACGGCTTAGTGACCGAGGACGCACAGACCACTGGTCCGTCAAGGTGAGTTTAGGCTCCTATGCTGTACTCACTCTGGGTAGAAGCGACTCTTTCATGCACAGATCTAGGATCAGCTTATCCCCAAACCTGACCTATTTACTCCGCCCTCTGATACCACAAGCATTCCCAAAACAAGAGTGGTTCATGTTTTGAACATGTATTGTCGTTCATGTATTGGAACATGTATTGTCGTTCACGTATTGTCGTTCATGTACTCTGCTGTGTCTCCAAAGTAGCAATCATGTACTAGTAACAAATAAATATATTTTTGTCTTGGTAAAAACAATGATACTAAAACAGGTTTTCATTCCCAAGTCCGTCTACAGACACCCCTCCAGGTGTTTCACAATATACGGTCCCTCCAGCTCATAATCCATCTTCCTGTAGTAGTTCCTAGTTCCCACACCTGAAACACAGTAGTTTGATCAAGTTTGACAAAGACATGGGTTTTATTTTATCAAACAATCCAGTCCCTCTACAAAGCACCAACTGCCTGTGTGCGTGTTAATGAATATCGTACAGGGTGGTTTCCCCACACTCTTGGGTGTAAAATCAATCAAGCAATCAAATGTATTTATAAAGCCCTTTTTACATCAGCAGATGTCAGAAAGTGCTTATACAGAAACCCAGCCTAAAAACCAAAACAGCAAGCAATAGAGATGTAGAAGCTCCCCCCAAGAACTCTACAAGCTGAAACTAGGAGATGCTTCGTCACCGACTGTGTTTGCTATGTTCATTCATGATTTGCCAAAGAAATTAAAACAGTTGAATATTGGAGTAAGACATGACGATGTATCCTTTTATTATGCTGATGATATAATTTTGATGGCAGAAACTGAACAAGACCTCCAGAACATCTTGTTATGTGCAGTCAATTTGGTGTAAAAGATGGGAGACTCGTGATCAACCAGACAAAAACACCCGATAACAACCAGCTACTAAGATACATGTTTTTTCAGTTTTGTTTTGATGAAGAATTTATTGCGTTCACTAGCAATGATAAATATTTGGGTATTTTTATTGATGAACATATGACCGTTCTGTACTGCACATCTGCCCTGGCCGACTCAGCAAGTAGAGCTTTTGGGGGAGTTATAGGAAAAACAAAAAACACTAAAAGATACTGTTTATGCCACCTATTCCAAACTGGATCAGACGTGCGTGTGTCCTGTTCTGGAGTATTCAGCAGGAGTGTGGGGTGCTAAGAGGTCTCTCAAAAAACGAACACGTCCATAACAGAGTAGTACGTTATTTCTTTAGGTATTCACAAGTTTGCACCTATACTGGCAATAAACTGGGGACATGGGCTGGGAACCCTGTGAGGTGAGATGGAAGGCGTGTATGGTGAGACTTTGGAATAGCCTGTTGGATATGCCAACTGCCAGAATAGACTGTTGGATAGGCCAACTGCCAGAATAGACTGTTGGATAGGCCAACTGCCAGAATAGACTGTTGGATAGGCCAACTGCCAGAATAGACTGTTGGATAGGCCAACTGCCAGAATAGACTGTTGGATAGGCCAACTGCCAGAATAGACTGTTGGATAGGCCAACTGCCAGAATAGACTGTTGGATAGGCCAACTGCCAGAATAGACTGTTGGATAGGCCAACTGCCAGAATAGACTGTTGGATAGGCCAACTGCCAGAATAGACTGTTGGATAGGCCAACTGCCAGAATAGACTGTTGGATAGGCCAACTGCCAGAATAGACTGTTGGATAGGCCAACTGCCAGAATAGACTGTTGGATAGGCCAACTGCCAGAATAGACTGTTGGATAGGCCAACTGCCAGAATAGACTGTTGGATAGGCCAACTGCCAGAATAGACTGTTGGATAGGCCAACTGACAGAATAGACTGTTGGATAGGCCAACTGACAGATATACCCTGGCATTATGTGGCTGAGGAGACAGACCACCAGATATACCCTGGCATTATGTAGCTGAGGAGACAGACCACCAGATATACCCTGGCATTATGTAGCTGAGGAGACAGACCACCAGATATACCCTGGCATTATGTGGCTGAGGAGACAGACCACCAGATATACCCTGGCATTATGTAGCTGAGGAGACAGACCACCAGATATACCCTGGCATTATGTGGCTGAGGAGACAGACCACCAGATATACCCTGGCATTATGTAGCTGAGGAGACAGACCACCAGATATACCCTGGCATTATGTAGCTGAGGAGACAGACCACCAGATATACCCTGGCATTATGTGGCTGAGCCATGAGGAGACAGACCACCAGATATACCCTGGCATTACGTGGCTGAGGAGACAGACCACCAGATATACCCTGGCATTATGTAGCTGAGGAGACAGACCACCAGATATACCCTGGCATTATGTAGCTGAGGAGACAGACCACCAGATATACCCTGGCATTATGTGGCTGAGCCATGAGGAGACAGACCACCAGATATACCCTGGCATTACGTGGCTGAGGAGACAGACCACCAGATATACCCTGGCATTATGTAGCTGAGGAGACAGACCACCAGATATACCCTGGCATTATGTAGCTGAGGAGACAGACCACCAGATATACCCTGGCATTACGTGGCTGAGGAGACAGACCACCAGATATACCCTGGCATTACGTGGCTGAGGAGACAGACCACCAGATATACCCTGGCATTACGTGGCTGAGGAGACAGACCACCAGATATACCCTGGCATTATGTGGCTGAGGAGACAGACCACCAGATATACCCTGGCATTATGTAGCTGAGGAGACAGACCACCAGATATACCCTGGCATTATGTGGCTGAGGAGACAGACCACCAGATATACCCTGGCATTATGTAGCTGAGGAGACAGACCACCAGATATACCCTGGCATTATGTGGCTGAGGAGACAGACCACCAGATATACCCTGGCATTATGTAGCTGAGGAGACAGACCACCAGATATACCCTGGCATTATGTGGCTGAGGAGACAGACCACCAGATATACCCTGGCATTATGTAGCTGAGGAGACAGACCACCAGATATACCCTGGCATTATGTAGCTGAGGAGACAGACCACCAGATATACCCTGGCATTATGTGGCTGAGGAGACAGACCACCAGATATACCCTGGCATTATGTAGCTGAGCCATGAGGAGAAACTGAAAAGTTTTTTTGTCCATTGTGTATTTCTATTTGCGGAATCTTTAGATAAAGCCTGGAATAAAATAAAAAAGTGATACCTATAACTAAATTAGAAAAATATTTAACTCCTATATAGCAAATGGCACGTATGTATATAGACTGTAGGTAGGTCTGTCTCACACCTGAATTTTCATGGTTCGGGCTAAGCCCCTTAGTTCCAGTGAAGGGAAATCTTAACGCTACAGCATACAATGAAATTCTAGATGATTCTGTGATTCCAACTTTGTGGCAACAGTTTGGGGAAGGCCCTTTACTGTTTCAGCATGACAATGCCCCTTTGCACCAAGCGAGGTCCATACAGAAATGGTTTGTCGAGATCGGTGTGGAAGAACTTGACTGGCCGGCACAGAGCCCTGACCTCAACCCCATCGAACACCTTTGGGATGAATTGGAACGCCGACTACGAGCCAGGCCTAATCGACCAACATCAGTGCCCGACCTCATTAATGCTCGTGGCTGAATGGAAGCAAGTTCCCACAGAAATGTTCCAACATCTAGTGGAAAGCCTTCCCAGAAGAGTGGAGGCTGTTATAGCAGCAAAGGTGGGGACCAACTCCATATTAATGCCCATGATTTTGGAATGAGATGTTCGACGAGCAGCTGTCCACATACTTTTGGTCAGGTAGTGCATTAAAACCGTCTCTGGTCATCAATCAAATGTATTTATAAAGCCTTTTTTTTACATCAGCAGATGTCACAAAAGTGCTATGCAGAAACCCAGCCTAAAACCCCAAACAGCAAGCAATGCAGAAGCACGGTCATAGGAGTAACAACATGAATTGGTGCATGCGGCAGAAATAATGCAGTGTGACATAAGTTTTCGCCATCAGCTGGAAGACTGTGTCCTCTTTTCTCAGCGGAGGGAGGGAGAGAGGAGGGAGGGAGAGTCAGGTGAGAGGCAGCCTCACCGCTGCTCCCTCCCTCCCCTCAGAGGCCATCAGTCAAGTTTTAAAAAAAAGAAGCGAATTATTACGCTCACTCAGCTGTGCCTCACAAGTAATACAACAAATTATCTACTACCAGTGTGATCATATACATACCATTTAAAAAATATGATTTCTAAACGATCTGAGAAGAACAACATTGGCAGGGCAACTCAAGCAAAGCCAATATGCAACGATAATGTATTGGACCTACAGCACAACCTCATTGCTACAGAACTGTTTTTAATTGGTTAATGTTGCATAGGCTTATGTTTTTTAAATTATGTTTAAAAAAAAATATATCAGTGGTAGATCTCGGTCTGCATTTTGACTCAGAAAGAGATCTTGACCACTGCTGTACATACTTTACATAAGGATTTTCCGTTTTTAGATCCTCCCCCCAATTCAATTCAAAAGGGGTTTTATTGGAAACGTGTTTACATTGCCAAAGCAAGTAAACACTTGCTCTCTCTAACACAGTCACACACACACACACACACACAGGAGGGGAAGAGGAGGTGGAAGAGGGAGGAGGAGGGAGGAGCTGGAAGGAGGAGGATGGAGGAGAAGGAAAGGGGAGGAGGAGGAGAAGGAGGGAGGAGGAGGAGGAGGAGGAGGGAGGAGGAAAGGGGAAGCAGGTTGGAGAGCTGATAAAGAACAAGAGCTCCCAGTGACGCAGGTGTGTGTGTGTGTGTGTGTGTGTGTGTGTGTGTGTGTGTGTGTGTGTGTGTGTGTGTGTGTGTGTGTGTGTGTGTGTGTGTGTGTGTGTGTGTGTGTGTATAGTACGATAGATAGGAGAACATGAGCTCCCAGTGACGCAGGTGTGTGTCAGTACGATAGGAGAACAGGACAGAGACTCGGAGACCATTGGCCAAATACACCATCTCCTGCTCTCACACACACACTGACACGCACCGATTACTATCACTATGATTGCACACGGTGTGAGAGCTATTCTTAACGGGATACTTCAGGATTTTGGTAATGAAGCCCTGTATCTACTTCCCCAGAGTCAGATGAACTCGTGGATACCATTTTTATGCTAGTTAGCATTGGTTCGCTAAACTACCTCTAATTTCTTTCATACTGGATGCAGAGACATAAAAAGGGTATTCATGAGTTAATCTGACTCTGGGGCGGTAGATAAAGGGCTTCAATACAAACATCCTGAAATACCCCTTTAAGGCCTCTTTACTGGGATACAGGACCCAGAGTATCTGATAGTAGGTCGGGTAATGCCTGATAGAAGGTCGGGTTATGCCTGATAGTAGGTTGGGTAATGCCTGATAGTAGGTTGGGTAATGCCTGATAGTAGGTTGGGTAATGCCTGATAGTAGGTTGGGTAATGCCTGATAGAAGGTCGGGTAATGCCTGATAGAAGGTTGGGTAATGCCTGATAGAAGGTTGGGTTATGCCTGATAGTAGGTTGGGTAATGCCTGATAGAAGGTTGGGTTATGCCTGATAGTAGGTCGGGTAATGCCTGATAGTAGGTTGGGTAATGCCTGATAGTAGGTTGGGTAATGCCTGATAGTAGGTTGGGTAATGCCTGATAGTAGGTTGGGTAATGCCTGATAGAAGGTCGGGTAATGCCTGATAGTAGGTTGGGTAATGCCTGATAGAAGGTCGGGTAATGCCTGATAGTAGGTTGGGTAATGCCTGATAGTAGGTTGGGTAATGCCTGATAGAAGGTCGGGTAATGCCTGATAGCAGGTTGGGTAATGCCTGATAGTAGGTTGGGTAATGCCCGATAGTAGGTTGGGTAATGCCTGATAGTAGGTTGGGTAATGCCTGATAGTAGGTTGGGTAATGCCTGATAGTAGGTTGGGTAATGCCCGATAGTAGGTTGGGTTATGCCTGATAGTAGGTTGGGTTATGCCTGATAGAAGGTTGGGTAATGCCTGATAGAAGGTTGGGTAATGCCTGATAGTAGGTCGGGTAACGTCTGATAGTAGGTTGGGTAATGTCTGATAGAAGGTTGGGTAATGCCTGATAGTAGGTCTGGTAACGTCTGATAGTAGGTTGGGTAATGTCTGGTCGGGTAACGTCTGATAGTAGGTTGGGTAACGTCTGGTAGTAGGTTGGATAATGTCTGATAGAAGGTAGGGTAATGCCTGATAGTAGGTCTGGTAACGTCTGATAGTAGGTTGGGTAATGTCTGGTCGGGTAACGTCTGATAGTAGGTTGGGTAATGCCTGATAGTAGGTTGGGTAACGTCTGATAGTAGGTCGGGTAACGTCTGATAGTAAGTCGGGTAACGTCTGATAGTAAGTCGGGTAACGTCTGATAGTAGGTCGGATAATGTCTGATAGTAGGTCGGATAATGTCTGATAGTAGGTCGGGTAACGTCTGATAGTAGGTCGGGTAACGTCTGATAGTAGGTCGGATAACGTCTGATAGTAGGTCGGGTAACGTCTGATAGTAGGTCGGGTAACGTCTGATAGTAGGTCGGGTAATGTCTGATAGTAGGTCGGGTAACGTCTGATAGTAGGTCGGGTAACGTCTGATAGTAGGTCGGGTAACGTCTGATAGTAGGTCGGGTAACGTCTGATAGTAGGTCGGGTAACGTCTGATAGTAGGTCGGGTAACGTCTGATAGTAGGTCGGGTAACGTCTGATAGTAGGTTGGGTAACGTCTGATAGTAGGTTGGGTAACGTCTGATAGTAGGTTGGGTAATGTCTGATAGAAGGTTGGGTAATGCCTGATAGTAGGTCTGGTAACGTAGGTTGGGTAATGTCTGGTCGGGTAACGTCTGATAGTAGGTTGGGTAACGTCTGATAGTAGGTCGGATAATGTCTGATAGAAGGTAGGGTAATGCCTGATAGTAGGTCTGGTAACGTCTGATAGTAGGTTGGGTAATGTCTGGTCGGGTAACGTCTGATAGTAGGTTGGGTAATGCCTGATAGTAGGTTGGGTAACGTCTGATAGTAGGTCGGGTAACGTCTGATAGTAAGTCGGGTAACGTCTGATAGTAAGTCGGGTAACGTCTGATAGTAGGTCGGATAATGTCTGATAGTAGGTCGGGTAACGTCTGATAGTAGGTCGGGTAACGTCTGATAGTAGGTCGGGTAACGTCTGATAGTAGGTCGGGTAACGTCTGATAGTAGGTCGGGTAACGTCTGATAGTAGGTCGGGTAACGTCTGATAGTAGGTCGGGTAACGTCTGATAGTAGGTCGGGTAACGTCTGATAGTAGGTCGGGTAACGTCTGATAGTAGGTCGGGTAACGTCTGATAGTAGGTCGGGTAACGTCTGATAGTAGGTCGGGTAACGTCTGATAGTAGGTCGGGTAACGTCTGATAGTAGGTCGGGTAACGTCTGATAGTAGGTCGGGTAACGTCTGATAGTAGGTCGGGTAACGTCTGATAGTAGGTCGGGTAACGTCTGATAGTAGGTAGGGACCAGTTAGTGGGATGCACCTTATCTGGGCCTGTATTCATAAAGCGTCTTAGAGAAGGAGTGCTGATCTTAACAACAACACAGAGTTACATATGGGGTAAACAAAACATAAAGTCAAAAATACAACAGAAAATATATATACAGTGTGTGCAAATGTAGCAAGTTATGGAGGTAAGGCAATAAATAGGCCATAGTGCAAAATAATTACAATTAGTATTAACACTGGAA